>NW_025999943.1:2840784-2847380 GCF_001458135.2 Marmota marmota marmota
ATATATATATATATATAAAATAAAGAAGAGTAGCATCTTGACATTTGGAGTAAAATGGATGGAACTAAAATATATCACAGTAAGCAAAATAAACCAGACATAGAAAGACAAATATCACATGTTCTCTATCAAATGTGGAAATTAAAAACGCAAAAATCCAAATACAAAAAACAAAGTTGACCTGAAAATAATAGTGGAACTTTTATGATCTGGAAAGAGCTTGGGTGAGGAGAGAGGAAAGGGGTTAAAGGAGGATAAGAGAATCATAGCTTGATATATAAATGTATGGAAAAGTTGCAGTGAAACCTATTAATATGCACAAGTGATCCATGTTAATTATGATAAAATATTGGTGGAACTTAAAAAATCAAAAAAATGAGATGGAATTTTCTGGATGAAGTAAAGATAGATTACTATAAATAGGAAAATATTTTAATCTAGGATCACATGGAAACAGATGAATGAAATGTATCTCATGATAATGTTTAGACAATTTCCAGAAATATAAAGCAATTCTAATTTGCCATGCATATATATCCATACAGTGAAAATTTTGCTGAGTGGTAACATTTGAGCACTTAGTACTCAGAACAGGGCATGCTATTTTGCTGCTGCTGAAAGATTTCTAATGGCAATTTAAAGCTCCTTTAAGATTGAAATTATACATTATTTTTAACTTTTCAATCATAATAGAGTTTGAAAATGGATGTAGTAACCTGAATTGAAGGAAGAATCAACCTGTGTCTTCATAATTGCAAAGAAATATCATAGGAGCAAAAGTATCATACATTTATAGAAATGTATCATTTTGCACTCTATACACTGGAATTGAAATATTTTTGATGACAAGGTACTTATACTCTAGTTCTTATGGAAATCTTTCTACTAGTGAAATTTGGCTGTCACTAGTAACCATGTTTTTTAGTGGATCAAGGGGCTGACATAATTTCAGACATAATTATTAAGAAAATAGAGGCAGATTTCTGTCTTCCACTTTTCTAATTATACACTGGGTATTCATTTAGAGTAAATGAAAATTTCACTCATCACTTAGTAAAGTCATATTATGGCATCCCTGAAAACTTATCATTAGACCAAAACTGTCTTCTTCACATCACCATATAGAGAAAACATGTACCAATCTGTATAATGAAGTTGTACACTAATAAAATAATTAAGAGTTATTTCACTATTCAACACTTGATAATCTTGAGTGATAAATATGATATTTGTAAGCTTCAATAAAGGTAACTTCAAATTATTCCATTCTTATGTAAGGATCTAATCTTATATGAGTAATAAATATTGTCAAGGTTGAAAACATGTACTATTATTTAGACTCAAGATACTAAAATTACAATGTATTTACAAAGTATTTATGAAGATGGATAAGGTTATTTCAAACAGAGAAGAGAAAGCAAACAATTGTGTTCATTCATGCAGAGGGCAATTGGAATTGATTGTTGTGAACATGTGGGAACTTTCAAAAACTAACAGAACTGAAAAATGCTCCTCAACAGAAAAAGCCTGTTTATTTAAAATTAAGTAAAATATAAAACTATTTTGCTTTGAAAAAGTAAATAACACAAAATACAGAAAAATCTAGACCAAAAGAATAGCAACAGTACATTTTAAAAGGTGTGTAGAGATATATTTATTTTGTTTAAATAATTCCAACAATTATTTATTATACACCCATTATGTGCAATCATTGAATTAGATTCTGAGTATAGAACAAGAAGGTACTCACAGTATGTATTGGAAACGTTAACAGGAACCCAGTAAAATACTATACAATAGTAGAGATGTCTCTTAAGTTTGATGAAAAAAACTGAAAAAGGCAACTTAAACTCTTTGAGTTTATACTCACAGTTTCTGATATACTCCTTTACAATATCTATATTTCTTATGCGATGCTTGACCTCCTCACTTCAGACTCAGCCTCAGATACAGAAGCAGCAATTGTAGATGTGATGTGTGAGCACTCAGTAATTGAATAAATCTTTGTAATGGGTTGTTACCTGCCGTTATTCCTTCTCTAATAAAACTGTGACTGATATGAATAACCAAAATTGAGCTGGGTTTTCTAAACCTATCACTATAAGCTGCAAAACATAATAGTCTATCGGCTCTCTAATCTCTCAACTTCAATGATATGGGTGAACTGCAGAAGACACTGGTGCTCTTTGTCAAGAGCATACATGCATACCTGGCCCAGCAGTCAGACAAGCTGAAAGAGGAGATTTGGCAGGGGGAGGAGAAAGCCCAACCGCTGCCCATCACCACAAGGTAAGTCAGCAGAATCACAGCACTATGCTTGAGCTGCAATGAGTTAATCCTATATAGACATTTTTAGCCTCACTAAAGCTATTATTGTTCATGTCCACATTTCTAATCTATACATATTTTTCTGTAGCAGACAACTCCATTCAAGAGTCATAGATGGAAAGAAATTCAGAGAAACATTGCTCCAGCTTAGGAAAACTGACAGAGTGTTCTTGCCATCCAGATCAATAGATCCTTATAAATCCTTGTTAATTGTACATGAGTTCCAAAACAATGCTTTCTCCTAATCTGATTTTATTGTTCCCTGTACAATTATAAACATACAAATCATCATGTTGAATGAATTTACAAAATCTTTTTATTTGTCTTTGGCTAATTCTCATTCCTCCCCAGGATAAGTCATACTTTTTCATCATATATTATAACTTACATATTGAAATATAAAGTTAACTATTTTAGCACATTTTATGTTAGTTGATTAGAGAATGGGAAACAGAAAGGGAAAAAGTTTAAGTTATACCAAAATACATCCTTTACTGAAATAAATATGAAATATTCATAGCTAACTACAGCCCTCATTTAAGCATTGAAATCATAGGGCCATATATGATATTGTTCATTACCTTTTCTCATTACCATTCTGTTTCCCTCAGTAATCACCGTAGCTGGTTGTGGTTCCTTGTGGAGTCAAATGAATAAAATCTTAATTCCTAGAGATGTGGGTCATTAGATATTCTGGCTCTATCTGGTTGATGTGATTTTCCATTGATATTAATCACAGAGTATAGGGATAGCTATAGGAACAACTAGAAGTGAAATATTTTCTTCTAGAAGTGAAATATTTTCTTCTTTTTGCAACATTTTATTGTAAAATTTTAACATGATTTCTCCTTTTTAATGGTGATCACAGGTACCACTTTGTTATCTATTTATCTATGGCATGAGTAGCTCAAAACAGTCACTTGGCAGACTCGATCTCCAGTTACTTGGAACCATTGTGTGTCCTCTAGCATAAGTTTGCTTTGCTGATATTGATTTATAACATAAAAATGCATGTTTATATGTACAAAAGTAATATTTAAAGTTTTTTTTTTCTTTTCTTGGGTCTTATGCTTTCCTTGTGTGAGTACCATTGTCATTATCAAATGAGTTGAAAATTTTCCTTAAATATCCTCCCCAAACATTTGTAAATTACCTGTTTGATGGGTTAACAGGATTTTCTCCAAGAATGCATTTGAATTTAGTCCTTCAGTAAATCATTATGTTCCTTTTCAATTTATCCTTGTTTAAAAAATTTCTCATATTTTCTCCTACATTTTAAAAATGGAGTTTTCCTTTAAGGAATTAACCTACAGGCTAACAAATACTGTCCTACATATAGAATCTGTTCTGTTAGACTTTGCTGTTGCTTTTTAGTTCCTCTGCGAAAAGACATTTTTGGATGATAATTCTTTCAGTCCTTAAGTTCTAAGATATTTTTAGTACGTTAATCACATAGGCTGTATTTGATAAAAAACAAGGTATATTCAAAGACTATTCTTTTACAAGTGTCACATTCTATTTCACTTGTGGCTTTTAATTTCATTCATGTTTTTAATGCATAACATATAAAAATGGTACAGAGAATGACATACATGTATCTTAACTGAAAACAGCAAAATAGCATGCTTACATTTTTCTAAAATATAGGATATACCACTGACATTTCAGTATAAATGCTTTGCGTCTAAGAAGGAGGCATGAAACCATTGAATGTACTTAAAGTTATTATATTTGTTCTTTTAATATTCATCATATATTTATTTATTATAAATATCTCTCTAATAACTAATGTAGACTGGTAATGATCTAAACTTGGAAATCTAGCAGTATAAAAATAGGCAGAATATTTCTCTTTCATCATTTACAATATACTGCCTCTCACTTTCTTGATTAGTTCGTATGTAAAATAACCTTGTATTCTACTTCCCTTCATAGACTTCATTACAACTTTATTCCCTGGATCTTTCTATAGTCAGTGACAGTTAAGCCATCTTCTTACACGGACTTCAATTTCCACTATGCCATTATCTGGATAGCACCTTCTATTTTCCAGCTTGCCCAATGTGTTATTCTAGTTACAAAGATCTTTCTAACTCTCAATGATCTACAATCCATGCTTCCATATTGTTCTGGTTTCATAATATCATTATGTCTTTTCCATCTATTACTTAACTAAATTCCATGAGCAATTGTTACAATCATCCTCAATTCCTTGAAACTCTTATTTTTCATACTAAATTGGTCAAAATACAACCCTGGTCCTGAATTGTAACACCAACTTGTTGAATTATGAACAACAACAACAACAAAAAATGGTGCTGAATCTTCTTATTTTAAACCCATGATCATTAAATTCAATGTAATCTGACTGTTATCTTACAATGAATATATTTCTCTAATCCATTCAGTCCCTGAGTCTGAAAGATAACTATTTTAATTTTTTCTGGCCTGCATATTACCATTCATCTATACTTTCTCCAACCTTAATTCCTTTTCCCCTTTCTCTTTTAATGTCTCTCTTTTGCTGCTATCACTGTCATTGCTATATCAAAATACGTTTTGTCAAGGTGTGAAAATCACCAGTGATTTTGTTTCATTTTTATTATAAAGATGCAATAAGAAGTAATTCTGACCAGGAACAAAGATGTCAGCTGCTAATCACCATACAGACCTGGGGAATCATAATTCTTATGCAGAATCTCTGTTGTACTTATTTGGAAAGAACGTCAACCCTTCCCTTTCCCAAACTTTATATCCCATGATTTCTAAGTTGCTAAATATAATGGCCAATTCTTTATTCTGATCTTGATAAAAAGTAGATTTAATAGGATTCTCAGATTATGAAAGAACATGACTTCCCTTGATGTTCACATATCTTATTAGGTTTTCTCCTTCCCCATCTACCATATTTTTTTCCTTTGTTTCATTCTTTTAATTTCTTTGTATATAAATATTGGAGCACTCAAAATGCCTACTATTGAAATATTTTATTTTCAGTTTATACTCTTTCTCAGAACTTTCATTCTGTCTCATACCCTGCATAATTTTACATTTTGTAGAGTTACAGATTTAAGTTTCTAGCAAGAATCTCTTACCCAGTTTTGACACAGTCACTGCCTATTTGATATCCCTGACTTGAATGTCTAGTAGGTATTTATAAATTAAAATTTCACAACCCACATTCCTATGATGTTCTCTTAGGTTAAAAATTTCACTATCTTGGTTTTCCATATTAATTATTATAAGTTTTGTTTTTCTATTTGGTCACACCAAAATCTTTGGAGTCCTCCTTGACTGACTGCTTTTGGTTTGTGTTTTCTCTCACATTTTACAGATCTATATAGTAGTCTTGTGTGCTTTATATTAAAAACCTAAATCTAAACATTTTTCAATGTCTCTGATGTTATCAATTTAATTCAATACCAAAAATAGATCAAATATGATACAGATAAAACTTCTCAACTATTCTGTCTGCCTCTGAACTTTAGTCTACTGTTATCTCCATTGTCTTTAAAACAATGTTCAGATGGTACCACATCAGCTCACAATCTTCCTGTAGAGGCGTCAAATCTTTCTTAGCGTTAAAGAAAAAGACTTTCCAGGTTCACAAATCTCTACACAATCATTAGCTCTGTAGGTGCACTCTGGGAGTTTTGCTTAAATGCACTGGGACCCCTATCCTTGGTTCTGTGTATCCTCCCAGCCTCTGACTCTGTTAATACACAGCTGCAACTCTTTTTGGAGGACATCCTTGGGCAGCTGCATCCCCATTGCCTTTGGAGAGCTGATTTTCTCTGGAAATTTGCATTCTCTCAGGCAGCCTTTGGTTTTAGGAATAATTTGAGCTGGAATAATTTCAGCCATGTTACCATAGTTTGTATCAAATTTGAATAGTAATTCATACTCCATAGCTTCCCTGAAGGATCAGATTGATTCAGTGAGTCTGCTTAAAATCCTAGTCCTGATTTTATTCTTTCTCTTCCTATTTTTTTTAAATTTCATTGGTCTTTTATTGAATTATCCTGATAATATTTCTTTTTCTTTTTTTTTTAAATTTATTTTTTTTATTGGTTGTTCAAAACATTAGAAAGCTCTTGACATATCATATTTCATACAATAGATTCAAGTTGGTTATGAACTCCCAATTTTACCCCAAATACAGATTGCAGAATCACATCGGTTACACATCCACATTTTTACATAATGCCCTATTAGTAACTGTTGTATTCTGCTACCTTTACTATCCTCTACTATCCCCCCTCCCTCCC
>NW_025999943.1:2856042-2943616 GCF_001458135.2 Marmota marmota marmota
CAAGACAGCAAGCAGAAAGCAAATGGCGGCTCCCGCGGAGTGGATTTTCGGCACAGAAACCACAGCCCCACCAACAATCCCAATCCACAAACTCTCCCGGTATAAAAAATATTAAAAAAAAAAGAAAAAAAAGGTGGGGCACACTGAGCTTTCTTTGCCTCGGGTACTTACAATCCACTGCTGATTACACACTCAGCTTCTCTGCCCAGAGTGAAGCGAAAGAGGAAGCAGATGGGAGCCTCCTGATAATATTTCCATCAAAAGAATCACTTATGTATGTATACTCAGAGGTCTGTTTCTGGAGTTCCAAACCTAGGACAACTCTTTTTTCAGATGACCTCTTTGCCCACATCTTTATCTTTTATTTTACTTGCCATTCTCTCAGCTCAAACTTTCTTTTCTCTTCTTTCCCTCCATTATTAGGAGGTAAGTTCCTTCCTCATCTTTGAATTTGTTCACTACATCTGAATTGCTCCTCCTAGAACTATTTGCGTGGTTAATGTATCATATCTTTGCCCAAATTACACAAACTCAAATAGACTACTCCTTTAAATACAATAATATTCCTTACTCCCAAAGAATGCTATCTGCCTTGCTGTCTGTTTTCTCCATTGAAATTGCTAACCTATAAAGTATAATCTGTGTTATAGATGATTCTTTATTTACTATCTTTTATTATTAGAATAAAAAGGCCCTAAAGCTAAAGTTTTGTATAAATATGAAGAACCCTAAACAGTTGTTGGCCCACTAATGGGATATGAAAACTAGTTTTGAGATGAATTCAATAAATACACATTCAAGAACAATATGTGAATTCTTTTTTGTTGATATATTTGTACAGAAAACATACTATACATATTGTTGTAGAACATGTTTTTGTTCTTCACATTGTGTTTTTTGAGATAAATCTATAATCAGTTCATAATGATACATATAGATAAAATTCATTCATGCCAAATATATTATTGCTTTCTATTTTGTATGTAACTTTGAGAGGTGTATAGCTAAGTTTTGAGACAATATTATTTAAATATAGATGCTACAGGTTTTAAAATTTTAAACTCTTGCAATGGAAAATCTACATGGTTAAATAAATTTTCTGGTTATGAAAAATATTGTAATAATATAGAAGACAATTTAGTAAAAGAAAACATTGTTTCAATCACTAAGAATTTTTTTTTAATTTTTATTGTTGGTTGTTCAAAACATTACATAGTTCTTGACATATCATATTTCACACTTTGATTCAAGTGGGTTATAAACTCCCATTTTTACCCCGTATACAGATTGCAGAATCACATCGGTTACATAACCACTGATTTACATATTGCCATACTAGTGTCTGTTGTATTCTGCTGCCTTTCCTATCCTCCACTATCCCCCCTCCCCTCCCCTCCCCTCTTCTCTCTCTATCCCATCTACTGTAATTCATTTCTCCCCCCTTTTTTCCCCTCACTTCCTCTTGTTTGTAATTTTGTATAACCCTGAGGGTCTCCTTCCATCTCCATGCAATTTCCCTTCTCTCTCCCTTTCCCTCCCACCTCTCATCCCTGTTTAATGTTAATCTTCTTTTCATGCTCTTCCTCCCTACTCTGTTCTTAGTTACTCTCCTTATATCAAAGAAGACATTTGGCATTTGTTTTTTAGGGATTGGCTAGCTTCACTTAGCATAATCTGCTCTAATGCCATCCATTTCCCTGCAAATTCTATGATTTTGTCATTTTTTAATGCAGAGTAATACTCCATTGTGTATAAATGCCACATTTTTTTTTGATCCATTCGTCTATTGAAGGGCATCTAGTTAAGGTAGTCTAAAATGCAAGATTTCTAGCTCAGTTCTAATTTTGATTGGTTAATGAAATTGTTTGTGAAATGAAGAAATATAATTTAAGTGAATTATAACATACACATTTCTACTGAAAATTAGTACAACTGTAAGTGCTATTAGGTATATATTTATGAAATGTAATCCATAAAAATTATTCTTTCTTGAAAGCTCAGATTTAAATATGAGGATAATATATTTTTTAAAATCTTATACAATTTCTCTTTCAAAAATATTTTTATGTGATTGTGGGTGTATAAATGCACACATACAAAATATATTGAAACAAATCACTTTTAAAATATTAGTCTAGCATCAGAACAATGTGTTCTTTATGAAACAGGGACAATATTAACAGTCACCTTTATTTTCTAGTCCATGAGATTCTATTTGAAATATTTTCAATCTGTAGAAAAATAAATCTTCCTTTTATTAAGGTACCACATTGAAACCAAACAAGAAAACTTTGATGATTGTATTTTAGGGGGAAGAGCTCTCCTATGTGAAATAAGAAGCCTAGATTCTGGGCCTCCTGTATCCAACATTAAAAAGAGGTGACTAAAACATATAGAAGAGATGACTAAAATCTGTGGATTTATTCAGATACAAATAGCATTCCTATATTTAAGACAGTATATAGTTTTTAGAGCTATCTCTGAATAACATAACAATATTTTCACCAGAATGTGAGCTGTGACTTAAAATAAAACATTTTCACAGTGTTCATTCGTTTTAGCATGTAAAATCAGATGGTGAAGTAACACATTATGTTCTATTATAAAAAACATCTTTATCACTATTAAAGACATAATTTCAAGGTACATTCTAATAATGAAGATGCCGTACATTAAAGTATTCTCAATCACCACCTATGTTTTTGCCTAACACAAACTTGCAAGTCAATATAGACTCTATTCTAATCTTAGCAATGAAGAAATTCATATGATTTCATCAATATTGTCCATGTGTGGTTACTTAAATGCACCCACACATTCTTCTGCCCTTAGAGGCTGGATATATAAAGTGGTATGCTAGAACTTGCTTGTACAAGTGCACAAAGGTAGCATTTTTCATCCCACTCCAACTCAATGTTTGGTGAGAAAATATTAAATACACAAATTTTGCCATAGTTGATATTATTAACACTACGGAAACTGGTAAACACCAAAATCCAGAATTTCTTTTTCAGTAGCAATTGACCAACAGCTGACTGCATACCCTCTGCCTTCGAATCATGGTGGTCTCTAATCATGCTTTAGATCAATACTTTAACATAAATTATATTGTGCCAGTTTCCTGGAAATTCCTTCAGAAACTGGGCTGGCCCAATTTTTTATTTCTTAAAAATTTGGTCTTATAAAATGCCCAATCAATAAAGAGGCCCATATGGACAGGAACTGAGACTCCTTGACAAAAGCTAACACTATTTGTCAGCCACCTTGAGAAGCATCTTTTAGTCATGGTGGACCTGCTACAGGTGACAAACCAAGGAACAGAGATGAACTGTCTTCACTAAGCCCAGCTCAATTACCAGATTTGTGAGCAATACAATTATTATTTTAATTTAAAGGCACTACCTTTGGGGGTGAGTTATAATGATACAATTGATAACTGAAACAGACATAGCTTGAAGGTAGAGAACTAAAACAGAAACCCAGTTTAATAATGCCTCATTCAATGTTCTTTCAATATCATCATGCTCTTCCATTCCCCTCCCCATCTAGTAGATACTTCCAAAGTCATTACAATGGAAAATTTGCTGGCCTTCTGTGTCAATATTATAGGAATATATAATGATTGATTTATTTTTTGGATTACATATTTTTCATGTAATGAGCATGAATTTGGATGCAAAGTCTTTGCTCTTGATTAGTAATTAAAATTCATATCCCATATCTAGCTCAGAACCTTGCAAGCCCTAGCCATCTAAACATCTTTTTATTTGTATGTTGACTACCACAAATACCATCAGTGATAACATTAGTAGAATTGTCCAGAAACTGTATATATGATTCATCTGAGGTCAATTATGACAGCATAATAAGTTAACTATATCACAATTAGGTTGTCTTCTATATTGCTATATCTGGAAACATACTATTTGTATTGATTTTTAAATAGAGACAAATGAAGAGAACCTTTTTTTGTTTAATAAATTGTTCATCACTGTATACATTTTAAGATTACATTCAATTATTTAACAACCTGGATTTTATGGGAAAAACTAAAACAAAGCTGCAAATCAAAATATGGAACTGATTTTTAATTTCATTCACCTGGGTCTTAAATACCTGCCATTATAACTACTGTCATGGCATCCTAAATGTTTCTGCTATTATATTCCTATTTTAGCCACCCTACTTTTCTAATGTGTGATTCTATTTAGGCAAATATTTAATGTAGTTTTAATTCTTTAAATAATAAACCCCAAGCCCCTTGCATTCTATGCAAACCTTCTATATTCAGATGTTAAAATTTAATTTGACTGATCAAACTAGATTTCACTCTAATATACATTCCCATCACCATACCTGGTTCTGCATGGACAATTCTCTTTGAAACTTCAATTTCTTCATCTATACATGCTAGAGTTTAAGTCAAACCTCAAAAACCAGCTAAAAAGATTCATGAAATATTTCAAACTAATGACATCCACAGTGCGGACACATATTCCCATGTTTAGCCTCTTTATTATCACTCCTTATATGTGGTAATATTTCATTTGTTTTTATAAAAGCATTTATTTTACTGCCAACTTTTCAACTTCCAATCTCATTTCTCTCATCATTAATACTGTCCAAGTTTTAAGTTAGTCAATAATGTCATAGACAGAAAACACACTTCCCATTTATTTTATAATTAGCTGTGGTTGGGTAATAAAGTAATTGGCAATTATTTTAAGGATGAGCCTTGACCTTTAAAACCACTGAACTTCAGTTCTCCTTTTAATTTTTTCACCTTCCCATGGCTTGGGACTTGGATATGTCCTGATAATATAAGGTTTTGTTGATAATGGAAATAGTTAAAACAGAGAACAAGAGCCCTGAACTCTGGATGACATTATAGAAACATGCTATCAATGTTACATGAATGACAAATACACTAAATGACACAGCATCTTACACAATATATCTTAACTAATGCACTAGTGTATTAGACACTAAACATGTTGAGTGGAGAAAGGAAGTAAAATTGTGAACTTATGTAGCTACCTTCTTCTCTACATATCCCATATCTAGTTCAGAACATTGCAAGTGCTAGCCATCTAACATCTTTTTTTTTAAAAAAAAGTGCACTGTAATGAAAAATAGGGATATTTGAAAATATTGAATTATAGGCTTTTATTCATTAAGATGATTTTTATCTTATCAACATTAGTTTTTATAGAGTTCCCTATTAATGTGATTAAAGATAAGTTTTTTTGGCAATAAAATAATGTACCCATTGTTTCCAATAGAAATAGTGTTTCCAGAATTAGATTATATATGTGGAAATAAAACATTGGCTGAGAGGATGAAAAGAATGCAGAAGACTTCATGAAGTATCTGCACCTCATTTATAAAAGTGTTATGTGCATAAAGGAATCTCTTTAAAATGATCCAGAAAGCAAATGATATTTCAATAGTAAATATCACAAAGACCAAAGGAAATAGAAATCCAATTCAGAATTATTCAAAAAAGGTCAGTAGGAAGTAGACAGGGGGATATATGAGAACATCAGGTAATAGGAATTTTAATAGTTTCCTCAACAGAGAGTTTAATCAAAGTTATTCCCTTTTGTTTAACACACACACACACACACACACACATACACTTTCAATTAAAAATTGCTGGATGGTATTAGAAAAGGCTTTGCCCTCAGCAACTTTAAAGTGAAAAAAAAATTGTCATTTTTTTCTTAATTCACCACTGCACATAAAAACCAGGAAATACAACAAACAATTCAACAACAAGAACATCAATTTAAGGTTTTACAATAATTTTCTTGGCACAGGTAATACCTCTCTCCTCATATTGCTATTGTTATCATGTAGCCAGAGAGGTAGAAGTCGTACTGAAGGGTGCCTCTGTGTAGTTTTATTATTAAACACATTTCTGGGTCACAGAGCCCTTATAGCATTTACAAAAACTAGAGAAAAATATGCAATTCAAATAAATGTTTCCATATAAATTCAGGTGGACCATGGGCATTGTGAACTTACACAAACCTCTGAATAAGGGGTTTGTGGTGTTTGGTAGAAATTTTTTGACATTTGGTAGAATTTTTTGTTTGTTTGTTTTTGCTTGTCTTATGCTCTGCTTAAGTATAAATAACCCGACTTTAATGTACACAGTAAAAGGGTTCTATAGTCCACACTGGTCTAATTTCTGCCATGTTCAGGTAACTAGTGTCATATTATGTAGAAAACAAAATTTTTCTCCCTATTCCCATCTTCCTCTTATCATAATAGTGATTATAAGCTGAAATGTTCTAACAGTTAATGGTTTGAATATTTCTAAGTAATCTAAAGGAAGGTTTCTGGGGATTGCTTTACATGAGAGATTAGGTAGAGTGCTCTTCCTCAGATTGTAGTATATGAACACAGAAGAATAATATGAGGAAACTATTTCAAAAATAAAAAGAATGCCTATTTAGCATACAACAAAATAAAATTCAGTTTAGAAGGAAGTAGAATTGAATTACTTATATTTGTAAAGGACATGACAGTAAGATTTAATGTATCAGGGAAATAAAAAGAAATCTTGGGAGCCATGAGCATCTTTAAGATGGGCTGCCAGAAAAAGCACAGTTTTCACACTCAGTTGCAGTGTCCTTTGGATATCAGAAGCCTTGATGATATAATATTTTAAATATAAGATTATGGAAAAATATAATTTGCTAAAAAGTGTGTACTGGCAAAATTATGTCAGCTAATTTGAAACATCTATAGGGCATTATGAATATGTATACACAGAGATATTTACTAAACTATTAATGGAGAAAACATTTTGTCAAATACCCTATATAAAAGTAATAATTAATAAAAATGGCATATTTATATGTAGATTATATGTGAACATTACAAATTGCAGTTTATTTTCAATGGCATTCATTAATGTGAAAAAAATGTACAGTATTAAACCAGAAAAGCAAATTTCTTGGATAGGGCATAGTGGTAATGATCTTCGCTTCTGGAATAAGAAAAGAATAGATTAGGTATCTTTCTCCTACCTTATGAAGGGCAGTGTTGATGCAATTTAGATCCCTAAGAGAAGATATTTGAAAGGTAAGATACATTCTTACTTTCCCCCAAGGAAGACATTTATTCACTTCTTCCCTTGAAGAAGAAATCTTCATAATGCAATACCTTGTGGATTAGTTCCTGAACCTTGATTTTCATGGAAAATGGCTTTTTCCAGGCAAAGACATCTTGGACTAGAATTATTCCTAAACAAGACACCCTAATGGGCTATGCTTATGTGTTTTAGAAAAAATGTGTGTGTGTGTGTGTGTGTGTGTTTTGTTTGTGTGAGCATGTGTATGTTTGTGTTTTTGTATTAATCTACATCCATGCTATTATAATAGGAACACAGAAATATGGTGTGGCCAATTATTATGATTTACGATAGCACTGGGAAAAGAAAACTCTATTATGGTCTAAGAAAGGAATTCTGGACTCTAGCAGCAATGCCCATTGATCATCAACAGGTAAGGGAAAATACCATATAGAAGTGAACTGTTTGCAACTATAACATTGTGAAGTAGTAAAGAAGCAACAGAGGCAGAGAATCCAGCCTTATGGTTGTATGATCATGTCTTCAAGATTTATCTGCTGGACCTAATAAATCCATAGACTCTTCAGACTCAATAATGATGCAGATTTGCTTGTCAATGGAGGAGATATTTTACAAGAAAAATTCTTCACAATAGGCAACGCAGGAGAATACAGATATTGTACTGAGCAGAGATGTGATTTTATATTTTTCAACACACTTTAAATATGCCTTTACATTTACATGGAAACATATGAACACATTTGCATTACTGTATCTTATACTGGCTCTTTGGCAAATGGGTGTTGTGAAACGAGATCAAGAAAAATCGCTTAGAAGCTATCTAAAATGGCTATATCTAATAATAAAGAAAAAGACTTGATCTTGAGAAGCTGAAATAGAGATGAAAACTGAAGTTTCTTATGAATAGATTATTTATTAAATGTAGGCAATTAAAATATAATCCAGTTTTATAGATTGGAAATTAGACTGTAATTGTACAAACTCAGAAAATGTAGCATTGTCTAAGTACAGATGTGATTTGTTCTGTTTGGGATATGTTCAAATGTTCCTGGGGTGCTTCTGGGTGCAGACATGAAGAAAAATAAACACATGGTAATATCAAACCCAAGTTTGACTTCACACTTATGATGTTGAACAAGCAAATCTCAACCAGAAGTTTTGCCTTCAAGTTCTGATCCTGAAATAGCAGGTTTTGTAATCAGTGCACGCAAGGTCATTGATAATTGGAGAGTAGAGAAAGTCACTGATTTAGGGAATTCTATAAATATAGAATATAGAAATATAGAAGAATATAGAAAAAGATAAATGTGCTCATAAAATGAAAGTAAAACTAAGAATGAGGGAAGACAGAAATAAATGTGGTAGTGTTTCAATATCATCAAATGAAGTAATATTCATTAGATACTTTTCGATGATTGCATTTTTACCTGAATGCTGAGAGCAGCAGCCAGGATGCAGTGGGTTGAATAGTGAATGGAAAGTTCAAAAGTGGACAAAGAGTCACAGCTATTCTCTTCATAATTTTGGAGAAGAAATGAAAGAGAGCAACTTTGAAGTAGCTGAAAGAAGGAAAGGTCTGTGCTAGTATATCAAAGTCATTTTTATCTTCTGCCTAAAGATCTTTCTTTCAAGTATATTTAATAGTCTGTATAGTGGCATAAGTTGAAACATGTTAAGAATTATACTGTACTGAAAAGCCAGTCTTTGATAAGATTTTTTTCAGTCCTGGTATTCTTACTTATGGCTGAAATATACATATTCTTATATTACATATATTCAATTGAATCAGAAAAAAATAGCATCTGAAAAGATTTTGGAGGACATAATGAAAGCAAAAAGATTCCTCAATATCCTGTCATCCTTTTAAAAAAATCTGATTTTATGCATAGTCTCTTAGGAAACAACAATAGTAATTATAATATTTGACCCTCAAAACAGCATTGGTGTTGACTTAGAAGTAGGTATTAACACATGAGAATATGGAATGACACCAGCAAAATAACTAATTCTGATTATACAACAACTGAGATAATCTGTTCAGTCAACACTGCATTAAAAGACAAATACAGTATATGTTCTGTAGAGAATTGTAAAATAATGATAAAATACAATTAAAGTAAGTATGCATTTTATTATTCACTTGGTGCCAACAATTCCAAACTGTCTTTGATAAAATAATCCCATTTTTTCCTGGTCAAACTTCTCCAAATTCACCATTTAGTCACTGTATAGGCATATATTTACTAATCAGGTCTATTAACCAATGAATGTAAAGTATCTTTGAGAACCTCCTAGGTTTCTGCCATCTGTCTAACTGCATTTAAGTGTGAAAAATTAAGAATAGTAATACATATATTCTGAGGAGAAATTATCAGCCCATTTCAAGTTTTCTGATAATTAAAAAGAAAGGGTAAGTAGTAATTATGGTATATGTACATTATGCCTGGTTAACATTCTAGAAGGCTTACATATTTTAACTATGCAAACTTCTCCTAATTGAATTAAATACTCTAGTAATGACTATTTTATACACTGAATAAACTGAAATGCAGAAGATTAAATGATCTGCCAAAGGACATACAGCCACTACCTGTCAAAATTAATACTTGCCTCCAAAGTCTGTTTTCCTTTTCCTGCAGCAGGTTCTTAAAATTTTATGCCAAAGTTTTTCTAATTGCAAAATTTTTCAAGCTGACAACCTAACACACAGGGGTAATGTAAATTGCTATTTAACAGTGAAACAAACATGAAGAGAAATAGAATATTACAAATATCAAAAGATCAAATTAAACAAAACATGCTCCATGGAACAAGTTTATGTGAACATGTTTTATGCTCCGGTGATCACTGTGAGTTGGTGTTATAAACTGCATTTAAGTGATATTACTGCAAGACATGGCTTAAGACAAGGCTTCAAGCCAAGGGCTTATTATTATCAGTCAGCTTTCTCTTGTTTCAGTACTGGGGCTCTTTTCACAATATCATATTGCTGCTCTACATAAGAGAGAAAACATTTTTCTAAAACCAAATAATATGAAGGGAAATGTATGCACAGCACAAATGTCAAGCAGAAATACCAAATGCATTAAATTTGTCATGCAATTTCTTCTAAATAATAGTATACTTCAAAGTGACATCCTAAATGATATCCTAAAAGCTATAATGTCTGCAAAAGTCTTCAAATGTACAACATCAGAGCACAACATTTTACAGCAATTATTTCATTAACTACATTGCTATTATAAGTATCAGAGTTTTCTTCAATGAGTGAATAGAGATGCAGATTCTTTGTGGTAATAATAGAGGCAAGATATGAATAAGACCTTTATATACCAGTACTTCTGAAAGTGTTAGCAAACTAAGAGGCAAATTAGAAACTAAAAGGGATGTCAGGTTATTATGTGAATTATAAAGAAACAGTCTAGAATCTTTTATTTTTACCATATTACCTGTCAAAATCTAATGAGAAGCTAAAGGTTCAGCTTATTTTTATATAAATTGTAAAACACTAAATACTATTCTGACCTTTCCAGTTTTACTGTAGGGGGATTATGGAGGATTCCATTGCAAGGCATTATTTGCGTAGTCTGGTCATTAATGTTTGAAAAGAATAGTAAGATAATTTTTAAAGTTACAAAACACGGAAAATGCTGTGTTCCTAGTATTGTGATGTCATTGAATTATATTAAAAGTACATAGAATAAATTGTAATTTTCAGATATACATTCTTTTTTTTTAATAAAGAAAGGAGTTCTCAGTTTGAATATTTACTAGTATTGTGGGAATGAAGAATGATTAGTAAATAAATTCTCTACTTGCAATTAGTTCTCTCCTTGTTCTTCAGTACATTGAATGTTTTAAATTGTTGTCTCCTGTCAATTTATTCTGTTAGCTAAGAAATCATTTACTAGTTTCTCATAAACAGCACACTTTCCAAACTTGATTAGAAAATAGAATTTAAGCCCTGGCATGGTAGCACATACCTGTAATCCCAGGGAACTTGGAAGGCTGAAGCAGAAGGACCATGGGTTCAAAGCCAGCCTCAGCGAAGTGAGGCCCTAAGCAACTCAGTAAGAACCTGTTTCTAAATAAAATACAAAATAGGGATGGGGATGTGACTCAGTGACCAAGAGCCCCTGAGTTGAATTCCCCCCCCCCCAAAAAAAAAACATTTCTAATGAAAAAAATACTATAATTATATAATAGTTATTCACTTAATAAGTTAATATCTCTCATTTTCTTTCACATGCCAAAACCAGGTGTGTGTGTGTGTGTATGTATGCATATATATATATATATANACTTTCTCAACTCAAACAGTATATATATATATATATATATATATATATATATATATATATAAAGAAAATTATCTTTGCTTAGAAGGAACATTAATGTGAAAGGAAAGCATTCATTACTAAGTACTTATGCATGCAGTAGGAATTGAAATTGCAAATAACATTCATGCTACATTCATAAATACTGAGACGTGCTCATTCATGTATATCTATACACACATACACACAGTACAGAGTATAAAGAAATGTATTAATACAGGAATTTTACTATTACTGGTAAAAATATTATTTGATTGTATTTTTATGTCTTCTACTAAGTATTAATAGCAGTTTGATTGCTTGGAAAATATTACTTATATGTTATTTAATCAGAAAAGTTCTATTTAGAGACAAGAAAAAATATATTTTTGTTGTAATCAACTTCTAAGTTTAACATTTAGGGGTTGATATCTCAGCGCCTTCAGATCCTTAAGTTATATGATAATGGACAAATTTAACAGTAATTGTTCCTCTATTCTTTTAAAAAGTTTGATAATATTTGAAGTATTCTAATATATATTAATAACATGTTAAATTTACAACTATGTTTTAATATATGGTAAATTCTTCAAATGATAAATATTTTATTTTCCTTAGTTTTTCTTATTGTAAAAGTTATAGTTGGTTTTAATCAGCATTTTTTGTTGTTGTGACTAAAAGACTTGACAAGAAAAATCTTAGAGAAAAAAAAAGTTTTTTTTGTGGCTTATAGTTTCAAAGGTCTCAGTCATAGAGAGCCCAGTCCTTTCCGCTGGGTGAGGTGAGGCAAAACATCATGGTGGAAAGCCATGGGAAAGGAAAGCAGCTCCTGGCAAACAGGAAGCAGAGAGCTCTGTTCACCAAGGACAAAACATAAACCCCAAAGGCACGCCCCTAGTAACATACTTCCTTCAGTCACACCTTACCTGCTTACAGTTACCACATAGTTTAATTCCTATCAGTGATTCACTGATTAGATTAAGGCTCTTATAACCCAATTATTTCACCTTTAGACTTGCATTATCTTACACACAAACAGATCTTATTTTAACAAATACTATTCAAAATTTTGGAAATGTCAGTTTTTCACTCTTTCCTATAGTATTCTTCTGGTTTATTAAAACATGGTTCTCAATAAATATTTTAGGATGTGATCCTTTGAAAAATAATCTTTTAGAAAAAAAAATTATGCAAAATTATTTCGAGAAGAAACTTCTTTTTCAAAATAGGTGAAAGTCTCTGTGCAAAATCACTCAAGAAAATCAACAACACAAGAATATCGAAACAAACAACACAATTATCCAAAATCATGCTTTTATTCTGTTTATCCTTTCTTGATGGAATGAGTTAATGATAATAATTTCAGCCAAACATGTATAGATCATTTTATTTTTAGAATTTTGTTAGAGATTATTTTTCTTGCTCTATCAATTTCATAACTAAAAGCAACTGCATTTTTGTAGCTTTCAAGTGAAAAACAATAGAGTTTATGAAGCTTTCTCATAAAGTATTTAATATACTTAAGGGTTTTATATATCTTCAAATGTTCTAAAATCTGTTCTTTAAATTAAAAAAAAACTTAACCATAAATTGTCTTGAAGTAAATTTTAATCACAATAATTTATTTTGTTTTAAGGACTAGTCAAGCTATGCAGACTGAGAACAAATGAGAAACCAAAAGATGTCATAGGGCCAACACACTAGGAAAATGTATAATAAGTGAAAATAACTCAGAGCAAGATACATTTAAATAAAAAAAACTAAACATATAACTAATATTATTTGTAGGGACATACTTATTTACACTCAGAGAGGAAGATTAAGGGCCCAAAGTTTACATAAATATCCATACATTTTCTAGTTCCTGAAATTACTTATAACGAACAATTTGAAAAATATTCTCATCTAACTTTTGCTAGCAGCCCCAAATCCCCTAGCAGAGAAGATATATTGTATCAGCTACTTCATCAATTTTTATATATCCTCTAGCCATTTTTTAGGTAGCCCAAGATGACCCTTTTGAATTTCTAGATCATGACATTAAAAAACAGTGACAGTTAGCCCAGGGCTGGCAGTTGCAGTTACCTTCCTTCAGTTAATGTTAAGGCTACGAAGTCAGCTTCAGGGAAGAGACACATAGCTTCCATTTTCTCACTCTAAAATTATTTTTGCTGAGAAATGATTCTCATAGATCAAGAGTAAAAAAAGTTCTATTAAGAAAGACTCCTCCAAACAGATAAAATAGACAAAAAGTGTTTATTCACTTAAAAATATAGGACAAATAACTGTTTTTAAAGTAATTTTTAATGTAGAAGATGATAAATAGAAGTAAGAAGACAATAAAAACCATGAGGCTTAATAGCAGAGATAAATGTATATTTTATGAAAATTCACCTGCAAATAAGAATGGTTTCATTTGTGCTATTTCTTATTCCTTCCAAAACAATTAATCTTTTTTTAAGTCAATATCCCTCATCATCATATAAAACAAAAAAAAAGCACTGACAAACACATGTGACAACTAAAATAATATGAAAAGATACAGATTTTTATTCTTGTTTCAAAGAAGGTGAGTGAATTAAGCTAATTTGCATATAGTTATATACAGTAGGCAGAGCTAGTATCTTCCTTGTTTGCTATAAACATATAGGAAGATATCATCCTGAAAATAAATACATGCTTTTGGTCAGAATTAGAACAGATATTTTGCCTTTTCAAGTTCAAGTTCAAATAAATTCATACAGATCAAGTCACATATTCAATTATATACTTAGCATGTGTATTGCAACTACTAGTTTAGATTTATTATAGTAGTTTCAAATTGTGGGTAAAGCTCATAATACAGTAGCATTTTTTACATTGTTATAGTAGCTTATACTTATGCTCAAGAATAAAAAATAGGAAAGAATGAAATTTTTATTTACAAAATAGATGTCCATGTGCATTGTAATTTCATATTAAACACTATAAAATAATTTACTGTCAAATAATTTACAATAAGTAGGTATTAAAATATAGAAGCAGGCTGGGGATGTGGTTCAGTGATTAAGTGCCCCTGAGTTCAATCTCTCGTGCCAAAAAAATAAATAGATAAATAAAATATAGAAACAATAACACAATTGTTCAAGAACATTTGATCTAACATGGGAGTGCATACCTATAATCCCAGGCTTGAGCAGGAATACCAAGTTCAACAAAAGCTTTTACAATTTAGTGATACTGTTTCAAAATAAATTTTAATAGGGGCTTTATCTCCCTAGTAGAAAATTTATTTAGGGTGAACAAGTCCTTTGATTCAATCCCCAATACTGCAAGGAAAATAAAAATTGTGTTTTTAACATTTTTTAAGCATTTAACACAGATTTATTCACATCTATTAAAGAAGTATTTCTCAAGAACTGACAGGACTAAGAAGTGAAGCAAATAAAAATTCACTGTAATATGCTGCTTTCTACCCTAAAATGAAGTCTACAAAGTATAAGCTGAGAAATCACCAATGTAGACACTTCCTACAGTCATGAATAGGTTCCAAAGAAATACTACCAATGTTAAATCTCAGAGGTGTTTGCTGAAGCAGATACATATTTTACTTATTTGAAAGTTTAAATATAACATTGTGGCATATAAATGTGTTAGTATATAGTAAAATGTATTCTAAATGGATTTGTATTTATTTTTGTGCACAATTGACAGCACTGCACAGCATAAACTATTAATACTTTTTCTTTCAACATCACATAGGGTACGTAGGGTAGAATGAAGAGTCTCATACACATAACTGAAAGACTTAAATCTGACTTGCTCCCAACAATATCCCATTCTTCTTAACCCCTTAATATCCTATTGAATTTTCCTGATCAGCTTTCTTGAATATCTGGAATAATATTTTAAATTAATTTTATCATTTGGAACACCTGGCATTGCATAATGATCTCACTAAGAAAGTAAAAGATAAAGCAAATATTGTTTTTTATTACTAGCACACATTACCTAAATCTACCTCACAGTACCCATCTTCTCTGGTTTCACATTTTAGTCAAGACTGTGTCCCCACTTTTATCAAACCAATGTTTCTATTTATGCTCTGAATCTCATCTTCACTATCCCTCCCCATTTTCTCCATTTTTTTTTTAATTGCTCTGTCATTGTTTCTGGCTTTAAATGTTATTCTTCTCATTTTTGTCTATACATAATGCAGTGACTTCTGTCTTGAAATTATTATTTTTTTCCTAGAATTGATATTTCACCATTCAACAACCATTCTCCTTTCTCCTCTATGAAAACACACAGGTGGTATGCACAGACTACAACCTTTATTCCCACTTCCCCATTTCTCATTAATTCCCAGTTCACTCTAAGCATCTGCCCTACCACACTGCAGAAATAACCCCAGGTCAGTTCAAGAGGACCTTCTATCTAATGAAACATTTCAGCGTTCACAATATTTGATTCAATGTCCACGGCTGGCAATAACTTTGCAGAGTAAGTATTTATTAGCCTATTCTAAAAAAGAAGAGTGACTGAACATCACATGATATAATGTGATGAAACCTCAAAACCAAAAAGCAGTCATCAATGTTCTCAAGTAATCATTTTGTCTTCTGACTCCAAAGTAGCAGAAAATAACCAAATTCTCCTCATCTCTAAATGATGACAAATGAATTTAAAAGGAGAATGGCAAGAGGATGTTAATTGGGCAAACTATTCTATCTTTAGAATGGATACAGCATGCATTTTCTGGAAGGGGAAATGCTAATTTTTACAGTCATATGTTTGATTTGGGTTTGTAGAAAGACATCACAGGCCATGACTTCTTAACAGTAAGGACAATAAACCATAAATGGAGTTTTGCTTGCTAAAGTACACTTCTGTTTGAAGGCTGAAGGACAGACAAATAAAGGTCTTGTATTTGGAGGGAGGGATTGAGGCTATGGAACCTGGAGACAGGAGGAAGCAAGCCTACCTGTGAATGGATGTTTACAGAATCATCCTTGCCCCACCCCCCACCCCCATCTGAGGAAACCTGCAGGACATCACTCATTCTCCAGAGCTGAAATTGAGGGTTTTTTCTCCAGTGCCCTGAAATTCAAAATTTAAGTTAGCCAGAGTCTTAAACTTAGTATTTTCTCTATTTCCATTTTGTGGTTTCTCTGGACCTTCTAAACTTATTTTCATCAAGGTGAGAAAGGGTTACAAAGGGACCAAAAAGCTGATTTGTTCTACTCCCTTCCTGCATCCACAGAAGTATGAAGACATAGATCCCCATGAGATTTTCTGAGCTCTCCTCTGTGGCAGGACCAGGCAGTGAAGACATCCATCCACTTTATGGATATGTTTTTCTCTATGAACATAGGACAGAAACCAAAATGAAACATGGATTGCACTCTGTATGTGATCTGTGGTCACTCTTTCAGAAAGGAAGAGTGGGCAGAAACTACTCAGGAGGGATAACTCCCTTCTTCATGATTACCTTATCAAAAATTGATTACTATTATCTCTGCCAGCTCCTCCCAAACTCTTCCATTGATCTGTATCCATTAACCAACACTTTAAATGTTAGCATTCCTCAGCCTTGATTTTTCTTGTTTTTCCTTCTTAACATGCCATCACCAATTCCTGTGAATTCCAGCTCAGAGCATTTCTTCCACGCATAACTTCTCTTTATGTCCGTGTCAGCACCCTAGGCTAAGCAAGTCTGATTTCTTGCTCTGTCTCTGGCAATAGTTTTATTTGATGTGCATATGTTTGCCTTGACTACTTCCAGATGATTTTCAACCAGCCTTTTAAATATGTGTGTTAGATCTCTTAATTATTTGCATAAAATAATTCAGTGGTCTTGCGTTTATGTTAAAAACTCTAAATTATTACCATGACAGATAGAATTATGCCTAAATATCTGTCATCATTTTAAGAATACTACATTCCTCTTTGTTCCTATCATCTAAACACAACCACAGTCTTTTGTAGTTTCATATATGATAAACTTTGAAAGATCTCATGTTGTTACCTTTCTTCTTCTTTTTAAATTGCTATTACATAAGAAGTATTCTTTAGCACGAAACCATATCCTCGTTTCACCATCAATAAATTTTATAATTAATTGTATATATACAGTATTTAGATGCCTGCTTTGAATTACAAACATGAATTAGATCTTCATGATGTGTGTGTGTGTGTGTGTGTGTATTAAAGTACACTAGTTTTTGAGGTGCTTAACTACTATCAGGATGTGTGTAATTATTTTCATTTTTAATGTCTCTCTTCCTCTATGAGTCTAAAATATTGTTTGGAAAAGGGCTATGTCCATCTGAATTTAATTCTATAACTTGAAGAACCTACAACACAGAATTTTCTTTTTAAAATTGTCTCACTTTCTTATTCTTCACCCCCCTCATCAGAGTTTTTGTTTCATCTTTAATAAAGTCCTTTGGATCTAAAGAAATCTATGTTACAAAATGAGAAGCCAGGTAGGTAATGAATCAGAGAGTGTTAGAATAAATCAAATCAAATCAAAATGTAATGAGAACTGGTAAGTAATACATGAGACAAAAGATTATTAAAAAATCAAAAAGAGAAGTGGAGGCCTAAGATAGATTAGAAAACCAAATGTCACATACCAGCATCAATTTTTTCTCCAAAATTTAAACTTTGAAAAAGAAACACGAGTTAAAACTTCCTTTCATTTTTACATGTTACCTAAAAGATAATTATTGAAATATTCCCTACCATTCCACTCTTCAAAGCAGTTCTTTAATACTTTTATGCCCCTTTATATTCATTCTCACAAATGTATAGAATTTAAATAATTAAGACTTATGCAGAATCTTGTCTTCTGACTTACCAACTAGACTTTTCTACAAAATGTTTCTAATAATCATTTTGGTAAGGACATACTACTCCACTGATGAATGCACTATGATTAACTATTCACTATTGCCTTTCTTCCAAATTTTCTCCATTAAAAATATCTGCAGTGAAGGTCTTTAAAATTACTTTACGTTAATCTTCCAAGTGATATATTACTGAAACAGAAGGTAAAAACATTATCATGACTTTAAAATAAACTTTTACAATTATATATATTAAACTTTTCAAAACATTTTAACAATTAGAAATGGACAGGGAAGATTCATGACATAAGAGTGATCAAAGTTCATAAAACTCATATAATGATAGAAGATATGTATTAAAGGAAAACACAGTACTTGGCTTAAACACCTAGACTCTAAGTTAACCTTCTCCCTCTCTGTCCTTCCTCCCCTGCTTCCTTCCTTCCTTTCTTCCTGGATTCCTTCCTTCCTCATTCTCTCCCTGCCCCCTCTCTTCTTTCCTCCCTCTCTTCTTTCCTTCCTTTCTTCCATCTTCCCTCTCCCCTCTGCTTTTTCTTTCTCTCTTTATTATTTGCCATTATTATTGACAGACCACAGAACCTCTTTATATATTTGAAGTTGGCTTTCCAAAAGGCAAAATTGCTGTTTGAGAAGATAACATTCAAAATGATTTCTATGAATCAGATAATCTATTGTGAGACAGACTAAATTATGCATTGAGTTGCTACAGATTGGATATTACTATTTCAAGAACTTTTTCATTCTTTCAGTACTTTGTAAAAATAGGAATTGATATGTGGAAAATACAAGATCTTTTTCTAACTTATTTTACCCTGTCTTTCCTACTCACCTCAATTTTCTTTTATATTTCATAATTCATTATTTTTTTCCAGTTATCTTCCTAAAGATACATACTGAAAACAAAGAAAATGTATTTTAATTGTATTGGTGATGTTTAATTATAAGGAAGAGCTTCATTGGTATCGTAAACTTGTTCTGTATTTCAGAATAACACATTAAAGTTTAGCAGAAATATTCTTGCTAAAGACCTTGCATTGCTAGTGCCTTAATTTTCTTTAAGTCTAATTTTCTTTCCCTATTTGTTATGTAATGGAGCTTCTGAAAACACTAGCAATATCTGCTCAGTTTGCCTTGAGCTAGCTTGGATTTTTTTTTTTTTCAAGTAAGTGCAATTGCTAAGAAAAGTTAATGGACAATTCAGCAGCAATTTTGTTCCAGCAAAAGTAAAGGGGGAAAAAGGAATACATGAAGAATAAAAAGCTTAGATAATAATGGGTAAATGGTTACAATGTTTATTGGAATGCCCAAAGTCAAAAACACAGATGATTCAGATGTAGAAAGGCATGTAGTTCCAACTTATGCATTTACATTTTAAAAACAGTATAATTATTTAGACTATATTTCTAGATATTTACAGAGATTGCAATACATCTCCAAATGGGGAAACTATTTCATATTCTAAAGGGGTTCATTAAGTGTTGTATTTCTTTAGTTGCAGAAGAGACCAGATGCAGCAATGTATTACTCCTCCTAGGTAGGAATATTTCAGTGTCCCATGTCATTGAATCCTCAAAATCATAACCAAGTTTTCAGGTTTCTGAGTTTGGATGGATTTATTTTATACACTGAAACAAAGATGTCACACTCATATATCACATGTAGTTGCTACTTTCTCTCCCCAGGTCCAATCAACTTAATATGGATATAATAGAACAGTGTAAAACAAGATTCCTGCAGAAGTCAGTGAACCCATGTGGAGATTCTATAAGGTTTCAACTGTGTCTGTTGTGGTTATGCATTCCATCACTGGGGAAATATCCAAAGAATATGTTTGATAACTAGCTGTACCCACTACCAGACAGAACTGTGCTACAAAACCATTGGTCATCTGACTTTCAGAAGCACCTGCTCTGACAAATGGACCACAATGATATTTTATGTCTCCAAACATTCATTTTATTTCAAAAAGAATGCCCAATAATTCCCAGTCTTCTTATTTCCTTCACCTACCTAAAACAGAGTATCTGCTTACTTATGCATATATCAGTAATACAGTCTGATACAATTTTATGTTTCCTATCATAGTCTAGTAGCCTTAAAATCAATTTTCATATATAACCTCTAAATTTCTGCCTGTATAAGTAAGAAATTTTATGCAGTTATTTTGGTGTGTAGCATGCAAATTCCTGCATTATCCCTTGTACCTTAACCTTTGGAACATGCTGGGACTTGAGTCTAGTTACAGATCTAGAGGCAAATTGGGTGGTGTGGGTAGGTCCTGGGAAGAATCAGTGATAGCTTGCAAGTCAGTCATTTCATTATCCATGACAGTCTCTTTTATTTAAAGTTAAATGTTTATGAGCTTTAATCCCATCCACAGAATATCTTCACAGCAATGTGTAAATTAATGTTTGATGGTGAACTAAGGTACTACCACATTGACAAATAACCACAATTTCTTTCCATGAGTTTATTCATACAGTCAATCCCCCACAAACTTAATCATTCAGAGTTCTTCTGAGAATTTTGGAAATGCCTCCAGAAAAGTGTCTTTCTAATTGTTGAAGATACAACACACCAAGTTTGGGTGCTGACATTGTGCTGTTCTCTGCTTTGTGGACCAGTGAAGCATAAATTGACAAGATGCAAAGTAATAGAGGAATATATAAATGCACAGAGAGGAAGAGATGTATGGATCAGAATTTGCAAACTCTGCCGATGTAGCTTTCTCTCATTTTTCCTGAGGTCCAAGAATATCCATATCCTGGTATTTCATGACAAACCCCTGTGTCTGGGTAATACATTCTCCCTTTTTCTAAGCTTATTTAGAATTAGGTTTCTTTCACTTGTAAGAAAAAAAAAAGCCTAATTTCATCAGGCTTTCAAAGACAGTATTCAGGAGAAAAAAATGTACAGTAGAAAAATGCAAAGTAATGCATAAATATAAAGCAAAACAGGCAACTTTTAATAAAATAATGAAAGACAATGTGTATGTTCTAAATCCCAAACTCTGGAGTCAGATATGGTTGCTTCAAATGAAGCCAGTTAAAGAACCATATATTCATTAATCAAAATTTTAACTCTGTGTCTAACACTGTTCTTGGCATGGTGTATATTAAGTATACAATACCTACTCATTTGAGCATAAGAACTGATGAATTTTCCATATTTACTACTTTCCAGGACTCTGTGGAAACTGAGGCTTATATGAAGTGCCCTAATCGAAGCCACAGTAAGGTTATGCCACCTCCATAGGCATGATAAAGACCTGAAACAAGATGCACATTAAGTCCTGAGCAAGTTGCTTGTCACACAATTAGTGCTTAAAATAAGTGGGTATATTTCCAATATTAGTTAGCACTAGAGTCACTTTCAGCTTAGATGATCAAGACTTCAGGTTAAGGACAAAGGCTATGTGATTGTGGCAAGGACTAGCAGATGTCTATACTATTTTCATTCTCTGTCCTACTGAATTTTCTTCAGGGTTCTTAATTTTATTCAGGGTATTAATATGCCCATTAAAAACATCATGTTTTTCAAGTTTCTGTTGCAGCTTGATTTGGCTATATATTCAGTTCTGGAGATATAAGTGGTTCTGCTGGGAAATTTCATCTATAAAATGTGGAAGACACATTTTTATGGGTCTTCTTTCTCTGGTCTCTTTCCTGGAAATTCTATATCATAGACAGCTGCAGACTCCATCTTGTATGCTGCTGGATTGAACTGTACATGCTGAACAGCAAAGCATAAATAAAGATTGCACAGAGCTCACAATCAACCATCAACTGCCAAACTTGGGATCTTTATGTGAAATAATAACCTAGGTTATATTTAATCTTTTATAGTTTGTTGTCTATTATTAGCAGCAAAACAATTTATAAGTGAAGCAGTAACTTTTAGCAAATAAAAAATAAGGTTAGCATAAAAAAGATTTTGAAAGTTGTAAAGGAAAAAAAAAATATGAATGGTTCTCACTATGCCTGCTTCTCCCTCTATTCTCCTGCCCATGAAGTCTTGCTCCAAATTGAAAAAGCAATTAGCATTAAAAGAAAGGGACATACTCTAGGAGAATATCACTTAGATTTTTAGGGACAAATATAAAGTCCTTGTTGAAGACTAGAGGAAACCAACAAGAATAAAGATCACATGCCAATCAGAGATAAGGAGCTACTTGCAAGTAAAGGTTAAAGCATTTAAACCCCAAGATCTGGAAATACCCTGCCAGTACTGGTACACTTCCTTGGCATTTATCTTGTCATTTAAAATCTTCACAGCATGCAATATATTGAGCTTAGTCTTCATGCTCTATAGGAGATTAGAAGACATAGTGAAAAAACTAGAGAGGGAGAAGAGGAAAAAGAGATAGGCAGCAGGGAGACAGGACCTCCATTATGGCACACAATGAGAAAAGTCCTGGGGCTCAGCTGCAGAAACACACATACATGTGAGGGTGCATACACACACACACAAACACACCCTTCTATATCTCCATACTTAGCTGTAAAAATAGTTTGAGTCAGAGAAAAGCTTCACTTTAACAGAGAGTGTACATTACTTTAGTTTATATTAATAGAGTATACTTTCCTTTAAGAACACCTTCTCTAAGGTTGAACTGTGAGAATTTCCACATCCCTATTCTTCTACTCTTCTTGTTTCCTCTCTACTCTCCTATATTCCTCTTTCTTCTCTTTCTCACCTCCCTTTTCTTATAGATAATCAAGTAGGTTAGCATAAATTTTCTCCAATTTACTGGCATAGGACGTCTTGGCAAATTTTGCAAAAATTAACATCTTGAAGAACAATGGATCTATAATTATATCAGCTAAAATATTTTATTTAGATGAATGGTAAGAGTCATATAAACCATACCCATGATTTAAAAATCTAAACATAATTATACATGTGAAAAGATTCATGCCAGTGCCATACATGCTCAAAACTTAAATGGGATTTTAAGGCTGCAATTTCCTTTTTCTATATATCTTGCTTTTTTGTTTTGTTCTGTTTTTGTATTTCAACAGGCACTGATAATGATAATGTGCATATGGCATAGCTGTATTCTCTTTTTTATGTCAATTCATTTGCTCACCTCCTACTTGAACATTTCCCTGAGGACACAACAATAAGACAGATTTCCCTTTTCTAAAGGTTAATGCCAGTTAGAGCCTCAGTCTCTAACTTCATAGAGATAATTTTTACTAATTGTTAAGAAAAAAGGGCAGATGTTTGGCTTCATTTCTCAGTCCTGCAACTTTCTTCAAATTATTTAAACTCTCTAAGATTCTGTTTCTTTACTTGAACAATGGAGAAAGTAGCATTACCATCCTTTTCTGGTTGTGGCCAGGACTAAAAGATAAAATTCAAAGAGCACACAGAGCACTGTGCCTGGAACTGAGCAAACATTCAGCAAATGTCAATTACTATCTAAGATAACAGTCATGTGATGAATTTCTTAAACACAATTAGATTCTAAACCCTTAGAAAGCAGCAAGATTGTCTTGGCTAATCTTCTATTTATTACTCTTAAAATTTAACATTTTGTCTTACATATAGAGAATATGCAGTGAATTGATACATGATCGTTACTTATTCTTTTATTAAAAATGATTTTTTAAGCATCTATAGGGTGCCAGGCATTGTTTTAGGAATAGAAAATATGATGGTATATAATAGAAGAAATGTAGAAGCCATTTAAATTAAAAAAAACACACAACAATAACTAAAAGACAAAAAAAGTCCTTACTTTGTATTCAGATTTATCATTCTTGCTTCTATGACACATTTCTCCAAAAGTACTGCTTGCAATCTGCAAAATCACAAAATAGATAACCTAACTTGTTAGAATTGCAAATAGACTGGTGTCAACTAAGTCTGTCTTTACTGAGCACAAAGTCCTGAAATGTCAGTGCCTGTTTAATACTGATGTATGTTGAGTTTTTAAGAGTGTGATGCATGGGTGGTATTCCTAAATCTTTGTTCATATGACATGCATTCATATTATGCTGCACTTAAGGTTTCTTTGGAGCAATCTAGTGTGTGTTTTTTAAGAGCCAAGGGAATTAATATGGACAAATGAATGAGGTATGTTTCTCTTAGTTACAAAGCAGCAAGAATGATCCCTTTCAAAATTCATATTAAATTTAAATACATGCTTGCTCTAAAGCCTCCAGTAGATTTTCATTATAATTTCAATGACATTCAAATTTTGACCAAGGTCCTTGGCTATTTCTTCAATATGATTCCTTACCAGTCTTCTTTCTTTCCTTTAAATATAAATCCATTATAGAAAAGGTATTGTTTTTTACATAGGGGCAAAAATATATATAGGAAAATTTCTAATTCATATTTGCTAAATAATAAATGAATGATCAAAAGAACTAAGAGTTCTTTTCTGTTGAGAAAAAAAATCCTCAGGGAAGCCTGCATATATGGCATTGTCTTACATTAATTAGCTGCATAGTTTCAGAAATGCTATGTACATTGAATTTAATAACAGTGGACTCAAAAGAAAGGTAAATCTACCACAGGGGTGTGCACAACTGGTCATTAAAGTTTTACACATGCCATATGGTAAAAACACCCTATCTTCCACTTAAGATTATATTTAGTAGAATAGTACTTTTTCAGGTGCAGTCTCAGCTGACAATTTATTAGGGAGGATAGTCTGGCAGACAAACCTGTATATATTAAGAATCCCTCCTGAAAGGCCCTGTAGCCTAATTGTGATAGTCATCAAAGTTACACAGCTATTTGGTACACACTTTTTTTTTCTACCATCAGAAAGAGAAAGATTCTCTTCCTTACTGCAAAATGTATAAAAACACACAGTCTAAACATTTTTACATCTTTTCACAGTGACAAAATGTATTGTGATTTACAATTCAGGTTCTGGGTAGAAAATACTTGGGTTTAAATAAGAGTGGCACCACTTACTTGACATTTGATGTTGTCTGATTCAGTCTGTAAAAAGGTAGTAGATTTGTTTTGCTATTATCTCATTATAAGTTGACATTCAGTCTTAGTGAGGGCCCAGTACATGTTGGGAGGCACTTTCCTCATAGCAATAGTTTCTCTGCTAATGGTGGTACGGCCTGTGATCACAACAAACTAAACTTGTGGCAACTTGTGGAACCGATTCTTTCAAAGTGTCTGGGCTTATAACATATGAAATCAGGCCTACGTAGCTACCAATACCACCTCAAGCAACTTGAGATCTCCTGGGATATATGGTTTAATGGGTAGGGCTTTAAAAACGAAAGCTTGAATCTCTTTCAAAACCCTTTCTTTGGATGCACTCACTAACTCAGAATAGGCAAATGTTCAGGGTACTAATGAACAGTAGGGCCATCTTCCTATGTATAGTATGGGCAGCATGGGCAGTCCTCAGAATATAAAGATATTTACCAAGTCCTGTGCCTATTTCTGTGAGGTAGCAGATGCGATGTGCCTTAACTTGTTCTTTTTTGTTGGAAACTGGCATATGATGTATACCATTAACACTGTATTCTATAATTTCATGACTATGGCACTAACCTTGATGATCTATCTACTTGAATGTAATTATACTCCTGGTTTATTATTTAGATCTGAATGAAAGAATGTAATATTTGTGCTTTCACTTGGAATTTTCACTTTGTTCTTATTTCATAAGTCTTGGAATTCTAGGCATATCCATTCAAGTTACATATCAAGAAGAAATAAACTAAGGAAATGAACACAGGATGGAAATACAGTGGGCCAATGGCCGACAGGTTCCTTTGAGGTATGCACTGAGTTGCTATTTATCATTGAAATACCATATCCTTCCACAGTAACAAAGGAAAGTGATAGCGAACTTAAAAAGAGTGAAGCAATATTTTATTGAGGCCCTAAGAAATTTTGCAAGAGCTTGTCTAAAAACAAACCAAAATATAAATAAATAAATAAAAATTTCTGGGGATGTGGCTCAGTGGTTAAGTGCCCCCGGGTTCAATCTCTGGTACCAAAACAAAAACAAATAACAGTGAAAAGGGAATTCATTATAATTCCTTAGTTCAGAGAATCTTATATCAACTTGGCCTCTAATTTGTGGCCAGGAGAAGGCACTACATTACACAAAATGTCTTTCAGCATTCATAGCAGATAGTATGTAAATAAAGATGGTAGGAAAAATTCTTAGTATGAAAATTTAAAAAATGCCTCAAAACTGGCCATTGTAGTCAAAACCACTGGAGAATTTTCAATACACACACACACACACACACACATACAGACTCTATTAGATGACTGATGCTGACTTAAAAAAAGCAATAGCAATGATTTTGCAAGAGTTGAAAGGAAGTTACACTTGGGTCATTGAAAACAGTAAATGTTATGTTCTAAATGGTTACATTACCAACAGTGACACATTTTTAATATAGTCAGTCTGTTATCTTCATCTGTAAATGAGAATTCTGTGTAGCATATTACAATTCTTCATGTGGAAGTCCTCCAGGATATGACACACAGGTAAGAATTTATATTCCTTAAAGTAAAGTTTGCAGGGACAAAGCTATCAGCTACACACTACTATCAGGATTGTAATGAAAGAATTTGAGCAATTCCAGAGGCATTGTGAAAGGACAATATACTTTGGTAACATTAAAAATATAGGTACCTGCCTGGATAACTTGACCATACTAAAAAATATTGTAACCAGAAATTTCCCCACTAAGGAAAAAATGTTTTCTTTTTCTGAAAATGTGTAATCTATTCTTTATATATCAGAAACCAAATATGGAAGGAATTCACCCGGTTAATCCCTAAGACGACCACCAACAACAAAAACCCTAGAAGTTAAAGAACAAATTTAAGGATTTATTAGTATTACCGAGTTATGGAATCTCCTGGCATCTGTAAGCTACTTCACTTTGGTAATTTAATTTCATGCTTGCCTACTCCTGTAAAACTCCTGAGTGAAGGTCTCATCAAGATTTGGAATGGTCACAAAAATGTCAAAACTGACTCAAGAAGTTGAAGAATGAACTCTCCCCTTCAGCACTTAATAATCTTTTCCTTCTTTTCATTATTATTAATGAATTATATGTATTAAACTAGGGATATTAACTCTGAATATAATAGGTATAATCCTTTGTTTATTCCACAATAAAAAAAAGAAAAAAAAAACTTGTCCCCTAGGAAACAAGATGTTGTTTTGAGAAATAAGCTCTCCACATGTTATTTAAAGAATGAATTTATTGATGTATAAAATTTAATATGCAAAACATTTTAGATTTTACTTTAGGCTTGTATTTCAAATATATCACACTTTTAAATTTTTTTCTAGACCAATATAATAAATTTTTACAATATTTTTAGTAAATTGCTACTAAAGAACTTATAATAAATTGTTACTATTTCACATAAACTTGAAGAAAAATAATAATGTAAAACCTTTCTTAATTTCACATGGAAAAGTATGAGTTCAACATAATAGGTCTACATAATATGAGAAAACAAATGTGAAACTTAAAAATAACGGATAATATAGTATTTAGAGAAATAAAAGAACATTCTGGAGTGTCTACCTAATATTGTATTGAAAACATGGATCATATATACCCGTGAGGTATTTAGAAGGCTGCATAATTCTGACATATTTTATTCAGCTATTTTTGCTGGGTTTACAAATGAAAATGAATGGAGTATTAAGTGGGGAATGAAAGGGGAATAGAGGATTGAAATATAAATAAAGAGTCAAGATTTTGGATATACAGCCAGTCCCCCCAAAACAACAAAGGCCAAATGTTCTGTCTGATATGTTAATGTTAACCCCCAACAAGGGACGGTGGGGAGGGAAAGAATAGAAGTCCATTGGATTAGACAAAGGGGAACAAAGGAAAGGGAAGAAGGAGGGGAATAGGAAGGACAGTGGAATTAATTGTACATACTTTTTTCTAGCCTTGTACAGGAATACACAACCAGGTTTATTCTGTATCATGTATAATCACAAGAATAGGATACTAATTAGAATAAGTTATACTCCATGTATGTTTAATATGCCAAAATATATTCTATTGTCATGTATATCTAAAAAGAATGAATAAAATAAAACAAATTAAAAAAAGATTTTAGATATACAGCATTAGGTAGAGATATTATCTTTCAAAATTATTTTAGAATTCTAATGTAGCAATGATAGACACAAGAATGTATACTCAGATCCTTCATCAAGGATACACTTGATGCCAAACTGCAGAACTACAATCAACACTCTTCTGTTTTCATTATCTTCAGGTCTGAGCTGCAGGGAGCTGCTTTGTCTGAGGCCTGGGTATGCAGTGCTGGTGACAGTAGAGGGGGAAGGCATATGTTGACTGAGTGAGCACTGTGGTTGTAAAGATCCAGCTATTGCAGCCCAACTTGGTAAACTTTGTTGGGCAATACTCAATTTAGAGTCACCTACTTGGCTGGTTAAGGCTTTATCAGAACTGCCTTAATATTTATTTCTACCTATGCTTAATCCTTCTCTGTCCTTTTTTCTTTCACAGGTGCTGTTCCTTAATAAATATTTTATACCCAAATTCATCTCAGCATCTACTTCGGGAAAATCCAACATGCAACAAAAGTATTTCCATGGGTCTAATTCTAAAGGTTTCCCTAGGCTCACATTGGGTTATAACTGAACATTTTTCCTAGGCTCTATCCCTTCTCTGGTAATCTATGGAAACTACCTTCAGAGAACAGAATAAAAAAGTTCACATTATTAAAAACACTATCATTTAAAACAACAAACTTCTATAGAGACACTGTTTTATACACTGTAGGCACACTCAAGTTACACCTCATCCAGGTTCTCTTTTTAAATTTCTGCATCTGCTCTCAATCTTTTCTGCCTCAAAAACCGCTGTGGGTATTTTGTATTAAAATGTTGCTTGCTAGATGCATTGTGTGTATCTTCTTTGGGCATAAAAACATCCAAGCCCCTCATATAACACCACCACTTATAGGATTCTACCTTAGTAAAACCCCTATCTCTATTGTAATTTCTGCTTGATATATTTTCAATCACCTGTCATTTTCATACTCAGGAAAAGATATAAATCTCACTGAGTGAAAATGACAAAGTAATTTTTAAAAATTATTTTTCCTGTCTTGGCCAGAGGAGTAAATAAACTTCAAAGGGCTTATTATTTTAGCAAAAGGTTTTCTTGTATGACAGTTTCTAAGGTTTTTTATTTGTTTGTGTTTGTTTGTTTGTTTTTGTAAGTAGGCACCCTGTACCTGGATGTCATAGATTTTATTATTTTCTAAGAGCTCCTCTGGGAGAAAGCTAGTTCTAACTCTGAATTAAGTACATGCTTTTTTCTACCTGCAGGGAGCAGAGTACTCTAATAATATTCATAACAGATCATTGTTTGAAATGAACTTCCAATCTCTGCAGCTGAGAATCCTAACCACAACTTTCCCTTATGGAATCCTCCCTGCCTCTTTGGTCATCAAAAGCAGTTCTGGTCATTTGGTCTAGCATTTTGAATGATTACAGATGTCGTCTAAGAGTTAACATTGCATGTTTCATAGGTGCTGAACACTCTGCTAAGTATTCCATATATTAAATCATTCAAATCATTTACTTATTTATTTAAATGATATACAGGCATCTGATACAAAATTAAAAATATAACTCTAACCCTTAGACTTTCGGTTTGCTTACCAAGCAGCATTTATTTATCGCCAAGTTTTTAAACAATCTATGTTCATATTTCAAGAACAATTTATTATTTGAACTTATGAAAACTTTGTTGTCTATCCCTGTATTAGTTAGCTTTTTTGCTGCTGTGACTAAAGGATCTGACCAGAAAAATTATAGGTGAGAATGAGTTTATTTGGGAGTTTATTTGTTTCAAAGGTCTCAGTCCAAGATAGCAGGCTCCATTCTTCAGAGCTCCTGATCATGGTGGAAGAGTGTGGCACAGGAAAGCAGCTCACATGATAGAAAGCAGAGACACCATTTACCAGATACAAATATATACCCCATAGCCATGACCAATACCCAACCTCCTTCAGCCACACCTCACCTGTCTTCAGTTACCACTCAGTTAATGCCATCAGGTGATTACTTCACTGACTGGGTTAAGGCTTTCTTCTCATTGTCTCACACGTGAGCTTTTGGGGGACACCTCACATCCAGATCATAACAATCTCATTTTTCTAGGTGAGGAAACCAAATTTCTCAGAGGTTAAATATCTTCCCCAGTTATCCAGCTAGTAAGTATAAGAAGCAGAATTTGAATAAGATCTTTCTCTCTCTTAAAAAATAAAATGTGCCATAATCACTTTATTGTATTTTCCATCTAAATGTATTTAAACTAATGAAATTCCTAGATCCCATTTTATTTATTTATTTTTATTTTACATTTTTGAGGGGGATACAGAGGATTGAACTCAGGGACACTCAACCACTAAGCCACATTCCCAGCCCTATTTTTTTTGCATTTCATTTAGAGACAGGGTCTTACTGAGTTGCTTAGCACCTTGCTTTTGCTGAGGCTGGCTTTGAACTCAAAATCCTCCTGCCTTAGCCTCCGGAGCTGCTATGATTACAGGTGTGTGCCACCATGTCTGGCTTAGATCCTGTTTTATAACAGTGTGGGCCAATAATAACTCTTATATCCATTGCTCAAATTTTTTAAAATGTGTTTCTTCCCCAAGATATTTCCATATATCAAAACACTGTCATCATACAATAATTTTGATACCTGTTATCTGCTAAAATTGCTCCAATAAAGGTCCAAGTCAATGATATGTCTGTGTTTTAAATAGCTGCAGCTGATACACAATGTACAAATGGCACAACTGAACATCACAGACTTGATGACAAACACAAACATTTAATACTAAGCTGTGGCGCTTGGTCAATAAGTTTAATAGTTTCCAAAGAATAGTAACAGTGAACATATTTCAACTAAATGATAGGGTAAACTTCCAACATTATTATTCCATCTAAAAGGGGATGAGTTTGCAAGGTCATTCCTTATACCAAAATACCTGAAGAACATGAATTAACTGACAGAGAAAATTCAGAGATACAGGAATCTTCAGAAATATTTAAAAAAGGAATCATTTTCTACTAATAAGTAACTATAGGCAAGGGTTTTCAGCAAATACTAGAGAAAAGCTTTTGTTTCTGAGGGATGAAGATGCAAAACTCAAAGTGAATTTTAAGCAATATACATATAGAAATCTATAATTTAATAAAAGAATAATGAGAATAATCATGTATTAAGTTACATCCCATATCTTATTAATATTAAAAAAGAACACAGGATCAACAGAAGAGAAACAAAGCAAGAATAAAATTTGACTGGACCAAAGGACAACAATGAAAGACATCCCATAGCTACGAAGCTTTTTTGAGAGCTGGTACAATATCACAGAATGTAAAGACATCTTCACTGAAGTTTTAATTTTAAGGATGATATGACTGGTCAGATAAATAAAATTATAGTTTTTTTATTGCATTATAGAGGTCTATGCATTTAAAACTCATACTTTTATATTCACAAACCATGAAGTTAAACTTCTGAGTGATTAGCACAGGAGAGAAATGCACCGTTGGATGGATCCACTTGACCACTACAACTGCCTTTGGTTCTGGAACCAAAAGTAGGCAGTTCAGGTAAGACGAGTGATATCCAACCCATGGTTAATTTTGTAACCGAACTAACTGCAGTTTCAATGAGATACAGCTGTGCATTACCCAAGAACACAAATAAGTTTTGAATTAAGAGGATTCTCAGAGTTGAGGGTAGTTTGCAACAATTGGTTCAGCATCTATGAAGGTCCAACTAAAAAAAACCCATAAAGACACATGGAAAAAAATACATAAGACCTCAAAAATGGGACTATGAAAACAGAATGAAAAACATGCCATTCATGTTAATTGTCTTTAATTGATGAAAAACTCCTGGTGCGGAACCTATTACTTGTACCCAAATGAACAAGTTGAATGCAGATTTTTTGACTGTCATTTCCTAATTCTGCCTAAGTTGCTTAAAATATTCTACAATGACATTGCATCTTTATTATAGAAAATGTAAAAATCTGATAAAAATATCCATAAGAAAACAAAACTCAATTCATGTTACCAAGAAACTCTTAATACTTTATACTATATTATATATCATACTTAGTCTAATAGTTCACAGCATGTTGTAATTAAAACTGATTTCACTAGAATGAAAACAATATTAGAGAGACATTTAGTGTTTTATTCCCACGTAAGGGTCCTCTCACCATTTAACTTATTAATATATTCTATCATCTGCCCACATCGTGGCAATTTAATATATAAAAATTATATGTACCATACTGAATGCACCATATAGATTTGTATCCCTCCCTCAACCTATTTTTCAGGTACTTTGGATGTTTCAAACTTGAGGATTTTGTAGAAATGTAAGTTTGGAGTACAAAGCAAGTCCACATATATATTTAGATGAGTTTATGAGTTCTTAGGTGTGTGTGTGTGTGTGTACAAAACTTCTCTTTTGAATACAATTTGTCACAACATTTATGTTTGATTATAAGCAGAAAAAAATAATTTGAAGTTGGCACAGTCACATACACCTGTAATCCCAGGAATCTGAAATGCTATAATCCAGAAGATGAGGTAGGGAGATCATAGTTCAAGAACAGTCTGAACTGAAATGTGGAGAGAACTTGTCTCAAAATAAAATGGGCTGGGGATGTAGTCAATGGGTAAAAGGCACTTGGGTTCAATCCCCAGTATGAAAAAATGAAGAAAAAACTATGAAAAACAATCAGTTTTACTCAAAACATATTTTAGGAAACAAAGATATATTCATAAATACTTTCACTGTCATTTATCATAATATATCTATAATATAAATGAGAAATAACATGAATTATTTATTATAGAAAGTTTAAAGGAAAGAATGCAAAACATTTGTAAGTAGAGACATGATGAATCCATAAAAACTAATATTATAGAAATATGTAAACAATAATTATAAAATGATCATGCCATAGTTTAATTGACAATAACAAAATTACAAAATAATGTGTCACATATTATATTTCATGGAATATTTATAAAAATTTTTAAAAGACTTGAACATTATGGCATAAATTTAATTTACAGTGATAGTGCATCTTAGTCCCTCAAAACAAAGTATGTTAACCTATACTTTAAGGTACTGACTTATGAATAGTTTAACTTAACTTGCCCTCAGCATATATGTAAGAAGAAAAATTCTACAGTCCCTGTACCAGTAGAAAGAACATGGTCCAAATATAACAAAACTCTTGTCCTATGAGCAAACAGGTCTACCATGAAAACACAGAAGAAAAACTCAATATCACATGAACATCATAAAATGTACTCCACAACCAAAGAAGGATGAAGGCATCTTATTAAGTCTAGGAAACTGAGGTACCTTAACACTTACATATATTATATTAGAAACAACTCTTACAATATATCAGAAGCAAATTTCTTTGAAGATTTTGGGGGATTTAGTAGCCTACATGAAAACATAGGCTTTCTTAAAAAAAGGAATTCCGAGGGAAAATTTACACATATTTTAATGGGTTATGTAAAAAATGATCAGTGGAGACCATAATAAAAGTGAAGTTTTATACATACAAACACACATATACACACATGTATGTATACACACACATACACACATATATGTACATATATATGTAAATAGATTTTATATAATTATCTAATGTGCAGACATTATCTAATAGATAATATAATTAATATTAGGCTATTGAATTTTCTAATGTGGACAATATATTTAAGTTCTCTATGAATAGAAAGAAAAAGTTTAAAATATTAATAAAAAGTATAGACAGAAGTGATGGGAACCCAGTTTGAGTTATAGATAATCCTAAGGAAGACACAAACCAAGAAATAAAAGAACAAAAACACAGAGACATAAGCAGAAAAATATAATTAAATCACTACATATATATATATATATACATATATATGTATATATATATACATATATATGCATATATATGTATATATATATATGCATATATATGTGTATATATATATATATATATATATATATATATATATATTACAAAGTAACACATTGTAAGTAATAACAGTAAGAAATTTTCTGTATCCAGAAAATCTTCAAAAGACATCTATTAATTTCTTCTTACTTAGAAATACAAAGGTGGCACAGGCATACCACAAAATTCAAACAATATAAAACAAAGGTAGCAGAAATTTTTGTCTACAGCCTACTCTCCCTGTTCACCTAATGCCTGAGACACATGCAAGTTTTTAGATACTGAGAAAAATTCTATGCAATATGATGTAGCATATGAACTCCTCCTTATACAAAGGTGATGACTGTTGAGCACTGTTCAAATCTTTCTTTTTTTTTTTTACTTAAAAATACACAGGGGATGTTATTTTATGGCAAGGAATACAGATTGTAGAGGTAACTAAATGGCATTACATTGCATTCCTCCATCACAATAAGTGAAACAACTTCAAAGCAGTCTCCACTATTAATCTTACGCAAACAGTTATGAATAAGCACACATTCTTTTTCAAGCCTTTCTTTGGATGTGGGTACATCTGTTTCAAATCAAAGGACATAAAATTATAATTTCCACACAGTATCAAGTGTTTTTCTAAGAGTCATGAGAAATTAATATTCTCATGAAAGATTTGTAAAAGGACCCCAGTTTATTCTCCATGAAATTGATATGTTTATTTTGCTAATATATTTCAAAATGTATTCATTCACTTATTACTAATTGGACTGCTCTCATCTAGGAGACGGACTTGGCTCTGCTATGTGCTGTATCTTTCTGAGTTCAGCCTGATAAAAAAATTTATTTGCTTTTAGGAGTTCATGAGATTGAACTGGGCCCAAATTAATAGGTCAAGAACACTTCCTCTATCTCACATCCATAAACTTAATCACATCTGAAAACTCCCCTTTTCATCTAACATTACATATTCACACATTACTGAAATTAGGGCATTGACATTTTTCAGAGGCATTCTGCCTAATTCTGTCTACAACATTTTTTATTTTTTAAAATTTGTGAACTTACAGCAGAAAAGAATATATGTTCACCCAGCCTAGACTTTCAGTTTTTATCTATGTAATGCTGGATGATAGGGATTAAGAAAAAAAGGTATTCTTATAGATCTTCAATGAAGAATAATTATAATCATGAGTTATGCTGTTATAATTAAGCATTCATGTGCAAAATCAACATGAATATATTCACAGATGTATATGTATTTTGAAAACTATTCCCTTAAAATAAAAATATACACCATGCTTCAATGAATAACCCATGAAACCAAGTTGTAAAACCAAGAAATGGGAAATTGGGCTTAGGGTATATGTGTGTGTGTGTGTATATACACACACACACACACACAGACACACACACACACACACATACACACACATATATAGTTTTCTATATATGAGGTAAGTATATATATTATATATTTATAGTATGTATACAATATATGTTTATATATAAAGTAAGATACATATATATATACATATATATAATTTTTTACTCTTTTTAGGTATGTATTCTAATACAACAATCTCATTGTTAATGACACTTATTCATCAATAGCATCATGACTAGAAAAAATTTTTTAAATATAATGATAGACATTGTAGTAGACAGTATAATGGCCCCTCCCCAAAAGTATATACATACTTATTACCAGAACCTGTGAACATATTAGCTTTCTTGGTAAAAGGGAAATTAAGATTGTGAATAGAGTTAAGAATATAATCAGTTGACCCTAAAATAAGGGGATTTTCTGGATTATTTTCAGAGGTTTTCCATGTATTCACAAAATGTCCCAAGAGTGAAAAAGGGACATAGAAATGTAAATCAGAGTAAGGCAATATGAGAAGGACAAAACCCATTTCTACAGGATGTAAAGATGGGGGAAATGACCACTAGGCCAGGAGTGCAGGCAGTCTCCAGAAGATGGGATAAACAAGGAAACCTTTTCCCCAAGAGCTTCCCAAAGAAGAGCAACCCACAAATACTTGCACTTTCGCCTTGTAATAACATTGTTGGACTTATGATTCAAACCTATATGATTATAAAGTTGTGTTATTTTAAGACACTATACTCATAGCAGTTTTCTACTAGCAGCAACAGAAAATGAATACAAGTTAAAGTATATTAAAGATTTTTAATGATGTGGAAAGTATTTTTACATAATCTTAAGCCAAAAAATCCAGAATTCAAGTTCAGGAAAAAATATAGCAATAAGAGTCATTTGAGTCATGGTATTGTCTAAATTGACAGCAGAATTATAACTATATGGATATATTAATATTTCACAGCAGTTAAGAGCATGAGATTTACATTTAGACTTTTATTTGAATCCTATCACTATAATTCATTAGTTCTTATGGCCATTGGCAAACCATAGACACATGCTGATCCTTGGCTTAACTATCTGTGAAATGCAGATAGTTATTTCTAGCCATATGATTTTTTGTGGATTTTCAGTTAGTTGATATCCACAGCCGAGTAAAGACCACATTATACATGGAGCAACATAGTTACCTGTTGTTAAAACTACTTTCTACTACATATTCCCAAAGCTCAAGAAGATAGATTTCTATTAAACATTATTAAAGTTTTTAATTAAAATAAATGTTATTAAAATAAATGTTATAAAATGTATTGAAATGAAAACTCAAGGAAAATCTAATTGACATACTATGAGACATATTACCAGTGAAAAAATGAAAGATTTCAAACACCTTAAGGCAGGTGGATGGTCATTACCACCATGAAAACAAGTAGCATATTTTAGCTCCTCAGCATCTGTTAACTTAAACTCAACCAATTGTCATTCTTTTTTATATTATCAACTTCTAATCTCCAATTCTCTAACCATTCATGACTCCTCTAATGGTCTATGGCAAGCTATAGAGTTGTGCTTTGGGAAAGGTGGAAGAAAGCTCAGCAGGAATAATCACTTACAAGCTAATACCTGCTCTTCCCCATTGCAATGATATATAGTGCTTAACAGACTAAGGTAGTTGAATATAACATTATAAATCATCTAGTAAGGGTTTTATTTTATTGATAAATATGAGTTCCAGTATCTAAAATGACTTATTGAAAGTTATGCTAATTCAATCACTAATAATAATTCCCAGATGTATGTTTTCCTGGTAACATATACTTCATGTTTCATTGCTTATGTATCATTTTACAACAGAACCCTTTCCTTCTATTTGTATTGCCACTGTTGAGTTTTTTATTGAAAGCAAGAAACTGCTCAGTATTATTCTTAGAGTAAAGCTTTTTTTCTGTTAGTTTGTCTGTAAGGAAGAATCCTAAATTGTTGTCAACATCCAGAGCATTGGGCAAAAGGTGAAAAGACTGAACAATATATAAAAACCATTTAGAGTAAAGTTCACCCAGATGTTTTTCTCAAATCCCAACCCACTCACTCCCACACTTCCTTAAGAACAGGTGTGACCCCTGGAACATCAGAGAATCAGCAGGAGTAAGCAAAAGGTTATACAGAGTTGAAAAGCAGCAGAATTTTTGAAAAATAAGCATATTCAATAAATAGCTTCTGTTTTCAGTCAAGGTTTCCAATATTTATACTAAACATTATAGAATTACTTGTGTGAGGAAAAAGAGTCTGACTCATCTTGATCTAGAAATTACTGACATAAATAAGCATAGATTATGAAAGAAAGAAATTGCAAAGGTCATTGACATTATTATAAATGGTTTAATTTGAAATTTATATATGTTATTTCATAAAATTATAAAATCGTCAGGAAGGAATACATCATTTTGGCACATAGACTAGTCTCATCTATTCTAATTATTTCATTTTCAATCTTTTAAGGTTTTCTCATTAGGAATTATCATTAAAAGTTCATAAGCTAGTCTTGACAGTGAATAATGAGCAAATTGTCAGATTTAGCCTATGCTGACATTTCTGTTCTCTATTTGATGGTTGTTGACCTCATTAGGTGCACTTATAAAATAGGGCTTAAAATCTAAAAAGGGTTAGAGCCTTGAAAGTAAACTACTGCATAACCTGTCATTATTCCAACCTTAAGAACATTGATTTTTATATATTATCTTTCCCTAACATGTTCAAAAAATGATGAACAGATGTATTAATACAAGCTCAAACTCTAATTTTACTTCTAACCAAAGCATTGCCAGTTGATTAAATTTAGATTGGTCATATGCAGCATGGATAGAAAAAACATAGCATAATTGGATGCTGTATGGTGTTCAAAGTATAAGCAAGGAAAAAGAGCTTATTTCTTCTAAAGTAAAATATATTTCACATCTCTAAACCCTTTATTCATTAGGCAGTTTCAAAGTGCACTTGAATAAGTTCAACTTTATCTTTTTGTATTTTTTGGCAAATTAGAAATATATTTTCTTCAGTGCTAAAAATCAGATAACTGAAGTTCTTTATTTGGATAAAGAATCCAGAACTTTAAAGAGAGATTTTCTCATACCCAAATTAATGACTTTCACAGTTCAAGGCCAGCCATCTTCTTGAGTATTTTGAGTATAATCAAGATAAATGAATATCAAAGTCATACTTATGAATTTATTTGCTTGAAAAAGAAAAGGCAGGCTACTGCAGATAATTACCTAAGAAAAATGTATAGTATTTAATATTTTAAGAGTTTCTTACATCTTGAGATGTACAGCTACACACTATTTTCTAATTGTATTTACTTATCACTACATGCCATTGGAAAGAAGAAAAGAGGGAGAATAGAGCTAAAAACTGAGGTTGTAGAAGATAAAAACTAAAGGATAATAATAAGCAAGAAACATTAATTTTGAAATGTAAAAGATGCTCTCAGAGTAAAAATATATGAACAACATGAATTGTTTGACATTTCCTTTCCTTAAACCTCCCAAATAAGAAAGGAACACTGGAAATATAGGTACATGTGACATAAATATTTGTAAACAAATGAACAAATGTGAAACTTAAAAAGATTGTGTGAGAATGGTAAGTAAGAAATTCTGAATACATTCAGGTTTTAATTTGAAACCATTAGACCAAAACCTTAAAAGTACTGATTTAAATTTATTTCATCCTTAAAAGAAGATTTCATTTTCAGATAAAGTTAATCTGGGTATCTCAAATTTAAATATTAGTCATAGAATTAGAGTGTGTTCTGGTTACAACATTTCCCCTAAAGGTTCATATAATAAAGTTCTAACCTCAGTACCTCAGAATATGAACTTATTTTTCAATAGGATAATCATAATAAGTTGATGAGCTCTGGTAGGGTAAGCCCTTAATCTAATATGACTGGTGAACTGGTGACCTTATTAAAAAACGAAGTGTGTAACAATAGTCGTACAAACAAGGAGGATGTCTTGAGAACAGAAGTGTGGATATTTGGATCATGTGTCTGTAAGCAAGGAGCATCAAAGAATTCCATCAAACCATCAGAATCTAGGAGAGGGCCATAGATTAGATTCTCCTTCACACTTCTTAGAAAGAACCAATCCTAAAGAAACCCGGATTTCAGACTGATAGCCTTTAGAATTGAAGATGGTAATTTCTTGTTGCTTAACTATCTGATTTGTGGCACGTTATGGCCGCCCTAGCAAAATAACATGTTATGCATCCACATTACTATTTTCTTGTTCTAGCACAAGCACCTGAAAAGGTGGCATGTAACAACACACAGGTGATAGGAATGGAGACATCCTTGGAAAGGCCATGCATGTTTTGATGGTAATTATTATCCATAATATATCTTTTTGAGTGGAAATAGTAAATTAAAAAAAATCATAGAAATATAATAAAAGACAATCATTTTTCCCCTCATGAAATATTGTGAACACCAAAGCAATAGTAGAACACTTTGGGGGTTTGGGCATAAGATTCATATCAGTTATGTATTCATTATTGAAACATTTTCTGGTAAAATGCATATAATTAAACACTGAATTATGAGAGTCAGTACTTCAGTGGAAAGTGGCAGCCCTTGGTGGGGATTTGTGAAAGTATCTAAAGACTGCAGACAGCGTGAAGTGTTTTTAAGATGCCTATTATCTACCTTCCACATTAAATAAACATTCTGTTTTTGTATCTAACTTTCATTTTACTGCATAAAACTAAATGACCCTCTTCTCTGCTCTGCTACATATGAAATATTTTGAGTTCTAGGTTATTTGAAATGAAAAATCAATTAATTTCAGTCAGCAGCACTGTAGCAGTGACAGAAGAGAAATGAACAAACCACCTGAACATGAGAACAAATACCAAAGAACAAGGAGAAATTTTAGTTGAAGTTTATATAAAAATGCTAAATATAAAATAAAAATCTCTCTGCATGAGATCTAAGAGAAGCAAATGGCCAAATGCAAATATTGCAATGCCAGAATAACAATCCTAGTGAGATAATGATATTCATTTGTTCAATAAGTATTTGTTGAGCACTTACTGTGTGTCTGGTATTTGTCTAGTCACTGGAAATATAAGGATACAAAACAAAAACTGTCATGTTTTCACAGTGGAAAAGGCAGAAAGTAAATGTGAATGCAGGGTTTCAGATTGCCATGAGCGCTTTAAGAAAAAAACAAGGGAAGATAGATGCCTTAATGAAGGTCATTTACAGGAGAATATTTTAAGCTCATGTGTACAAGGAGGTAAGGAGCTATCTATTGACAAGGGAGTAATATTCATAATTAACAAATGAAGAAGAAAAGAAATGAGTTGCCATTCAGGAAAACTCTTTACTATTGTGAGTCTACAGAAAACTCCATCTACTCCTGAATAAAGATGATAGTCACCTGTGTTGGAAAAAATTAAATAAGGTTCTTACATAATTTATGATATATAATTTAAAATATTAGATTATAGAACACACATTTAGTCATGTTTCCTCCCCATTTTTCCTGGAATCTATGATACATTATATACAACTTGGATGCAAAGTAGTATGACTTACTAAAAAAAAGCACTTTACATTTAATAAATAAAAATGTCTTGAATAATTTACTCTTAAAATAGTATGCTGATCATTACTTTTCAAGACCTACAACTTACATGTAGATTGCATATGGTTTTACATATTACATTTACACATTAGATATATAACTATATAGGTTTTGCATATTAGGAAACTGAGATAGAGGGTGATTATGCAAATTATCCCAGGACATGGAGCCTGATGTTAGCAAAATCAAGATTTAAACCCTTGAAGATTGCCTTCAGAGTTCATGTTACTCAACACCTCTAGCCTGCATTGTTCAAGTTTTAAATTTATTTAATTTTTATTTAACCAAACATAAAACCTAGTAAAGAATTCTTTTGCTTTACACATCATGTTATATATTAACTAATTTTCTCATCAAAAGGCAAAGTTAAATTGGATAGTCATCTCTTTTGTCTAGACTAGACAAGTTCTTATTTTTCAAACTAAATGCAATAGTTCTTATGTTGCACAAATATATGTAGAAGCAAAGACTTTCAGACAAGTAGAGTGCAAATTCATTTTACAGGCAAAGCAGAAACACATCAGCCTTGATTTTTGAAGAAATATTAAAGGCAAAAAATTTGAAGTAAAACAATGGAGGATTTTTCAAAGGGATTAGACAAAGCTAAGTAAGAGATGAAGAAAATGGCAGAATCATCCTGGGAAACACTCTTCATTCATTTATCTGAATCTCATTTTACAACTTTAAAATTGTTTTCTGAGTAGAATTTCTCTCCGACCTCCATAATCATGTCATTAATCCATTTGTTACTACAAGAAAAGACAGTTTATACAGGAGTAGTAACTCACAAATTACTGAGATACACTTTAAACCTCTACATTGAGCAAGATTTCAAAGTACACAGTACAAGGGAGACCTTGCCTTAAATAGCTGTGATGCTTGCTAAAAAGCCAGCTGAAAAAATATAATAAATTGTATGCAATAGGAAGGAAAATGAACCTGACACATTACTCTCTTTGCATTATGTAGGTGATAAGAAAGCTTAACATCACTACTGTGCATACATGAAATATATCCTTACATATTCTTTCATTGAAAGTTAAAAGGTCACACTTCGCTACAATTTTTATTATGTTCTCATTTAAAGTGGAAGTTGTTATTTATATATATTCAAAATAACTTTTGAAAATAATGCTTAGGAACACTGTATGTCTATGTCATATGTATACCATCACACATATACACAATATAAACATCTTATTTTATGATAACTGGTTTGTTTTTCACTATTTTTCCCACTGAAACTATGAAAACATAAGGTCTGAATACCTTGAGAACTGTGGTCATATTGATTTACCTTTAAATTTTTATTTAACTGCTTTGTGTATTCTACAGGTAATTTACAGGATTTTGGTGGTGTTCTCTCAACATCAATGAATAAAATTTAAAGACCTCTCTGTCTTTAGTTTACAGGAAAGAAAATAGAACCTTATTGAATTTTACTGTTGGCCTTAGGAAAAGTTAACAAGGCGAATTGATTGTCCCTCTGAGAAGATAAGATTTTATTGTTGTTAGTACAAGATTCTCTAAATTTAAATGGGTATCGTCATTGGTGATAAGTTAATATGTAGGAAGGCAGAATGTTAGTAGTGACTTAGTTCTTTCAATTCAGAACTGTTATCACTTAAATTTAGTTTGTTCAATGCAAAACGATGGATAGCCAAATTTCTTGGCCTATATACGAGTAAGTTCAAACTTTTAAACAAATAGCCAAGGAATATCAAAATTATTACAATTCAGTCACATTTACCAATATTGAATTAAATTATTGAAGACATTAAACAAATGTTTGTAGCCTGGCATGGTACTTATAATTCCTGAGACTGGACATACTGAATCAGGAGTATTGCAAGTTCCAGAACAGGTAATTTAGTGAGGCCCAAAGCAACTTAGCAAATCCTGTCTCAAAATAAACAAATAAAAAGAGCTGGGGTTGTAGTTTAGCAATAAAGTACCTCTGGGTTCAAACCCCAATACCAGAAAAACAAACAAAACAAAACAAAACAAAACAAAACAAAAAAATATAATATATATGTATCCAAGCATAATATAAAAATAGTCAAAAATATTTCCTCTTGTAAAAAGAAAAATCTCTTTAATTTAGGCAGTTTCTACTTCATTTTAATCTTTGATGTGTCTAACTGAGCTCCTGAGAATGAGAATTTCTCTTATATGAATTGCTCTACATTGGTGTATACTCTTTGAATACAGATTTATGCTAGTCTTATTATGACAACATTCCATTACTTGCACAGAAAAGACAATCATGGTTATGCTACATTTAATTGCATTAATAATAATAAGAAGAAAAAAAAGTAATTTAAAGAAGTCATATTTTAAATAAGCTTTTTATACACATTGTCTAAATAGCTTTTTGAATAAGCTTTCCAGATGCACAAACAAATAAACACAAGTGCAGATGTTTTGAGTTCTAATTCTCTCTGACACAAACTCAGGCAATTAAATTAAGCAAATTGAACAATTTCTCTAATTTTGTTATGTTAATCATCAAAACCAGTAAAGTCTTGAACACAAATAGATCTATGACAAAAGATTCATATATTCCACTTACAGAATAATTTTAACTAAAAACTTCAGTGTGATGATAATATGTTGATATATTACTGAAGTTAACATTGGTAAATGAATTACTTTTTTTAAAAAATGGTTTGGTTGGGCTGGGGTTGTGGCTCAGTGGTAGAGCACTTGCCTAGTCACTGGGTTGGATTCTCAGCACCACATACAAATAAATAAAATCAAGGTCCATCAACAACTAAAAAATTTAAAAAAATGGTTTGGCACACTGGGAAAAGAAATAAAGGTGAATAAATTGTTTCTCCAAAATCTCTGAATTTGGGAGCACATGCAAATATGCCACTGTTTCTTTAGTGAAAAATGGAACTCTTACATTGGTTGATATGATATTCTCCTTGAGTCCCAAAATGTATCCCAACATTTTTCTCACATTGCATCTTTCCAAACCCACAATACTCTTCTATTACAAAGAGTGCAGAAGCACAGGTACAAAATAGCAATGGAAGAAAAAATAGTGATTGGATTTGTGACACACAGTGAACCTAGTGTACTTCTCAGGTTAAAAAAAAAGGAAAAAATTTAAAAATGGAAATAAGGACTATGTCTTCAAATGTGGGTAGACCTGATTTTTATGATCAAAGGCAAGACACAGAATTAGACATACCATGAGTAACTGAAGAGAATTACACAAGGATGAAGTCCAGCATTACTGATAGAAATAAAAATTTTAAAATTATATCCCAGACACTCCATCTCCTAAATGGCAATCTAAAAGTGAAGACTTCCATCCAGAGAATCATAAATATTGGTGAAAGGAGTGTGAAAGAGTGGAAAACTACCCTGGTGTCACCACTGAACTCTATTCTTATTATTAGTGTCTGTCTGCCAGAAATATGCAAACCTAGATATCTTGAGACAGTAATAAACCTATTTCCAACCATAATCTTTTCATCTTTTAACTTAAGAAAACATGCATGAATCACTTGACCTTTTAGGGTAGCAGGCAGAGACAATGTAGATGATTACTACTTCACCATCTGGTTACAGTTCAATGGAAGGAAACTTAATGAGGTTACAAAGGTGGATTTTCTCTGTTGCTATAGTAGTGGATAGCTGGTTACCAGACAGACTCTCAAGACAGAAAATATTAATTGTCTAGATTTTTTTTATCTCCTTTACTTATTGATTTTTTTCTGAGTTTTCTGCTGTCTTTATGTTTTTATTTACCTATACCTTTATAGTTTTTCTTTACCATTAGTCATACACATACTCATATAGATGACTATGCAGTTTGAACAACAAAATGGATATTTTTAAATAAAAATTCTAAAAAAAAATCAAGAAATGAACACAATTTGGTTCCAGAACACTACTTTTATACTGGTAAATGGAGTGATGCAATGGAATATTGCTCAGCCATAAAAAAGAATGACTTTATGAGATTTACCAGAAAATGGATGGATCTGGAGACTACTGTGCTAAGCAAAATAAGCCAATCCTTAAAAATCAAAGGTCAAATTTTCTCTGTGATATGTGGAAGCTAACACAAAAAAAAAGTGGGAAGAGGGGAAGAATAGAAGTTCAGTGGATTATACAAAGGGGAATGAAAGGGAAGGGAGGAAGAACAGGAACAGGAAAGCCAGGGGAATGAATCTGACATAACTTTCTTATGTACATATATAAATGTTCCACAGTGAAACTCAACCTCATGTACAAACACAAGACTGCGATTCTCATTAGAATAAAGTATACTTCATGTTTTTACAAATATGTCAAAATATTCTGTCATGTATAATTATACAGAGAAAACAGATTAAATTTTTTAAAAAAAGGGTGCTGGACAAAGCCAGTAAAACATTAATAGTGAAGCTTGGCTTTCCCAAATTTGTGCAGTCCAAACCATTATTTATCCCTTTCTCTGTGCTGAATTTATTGATTCCTATTTATCTCTTTTTCTTCATATCTTTCTAAAAACATCAAGTAATTGTTAAACATGAACCACCTCATCTTTTTCCAACCACTTTTCTAGAGGAGAGACTAAAATAAGACATTGTTTGTCATCAATTACTGAAGTTATAAATATTTTTCTCTGATGCTTTACCATTACATTATATAAGTATCCAATTTTACCACCTGTAGCTGCTGTTACCTATCCATTGGCAACATGAGTGCTAAGCCAATGACAATAAGCCACTTCTACTCTCTGTTTATGAATTAACTAGGTTAAAGCTACCTGAACTTAAATTCCAATGGTTTTGAGGCATAATATAATACAAATCTATCTTGTACTTGCATACCATTTCAATGTCATTGAACCCAGCTGCAGATACACAGACTTTTTCTATATGCAATGAATAATTTTCCTATAGAAATATTTAATACCCCCAATTCCATTGAATTAGGGTCTTTGCATTCAAACTACATAGCTAGCAAAAATAGAAAAAGGCTCAAAGAAGGTACAAGTAATTTTTTAAAAGCTTTAGACATAACAATGTTCATGACTTCTGGTAGCATTCTTTGTTAAAGATTTTTAATAAGGCCACACAATGAAAAAGGGAGCAGTGAGCAAGATAATATGATCCCTGCACATTCCTGCCATGGAAAGGGTCATGATTCTGAGAAGTGAATATTGTCTCCTTCTATTATGGGCTGAACTGATTCCCCCAAATTCACAAACTAAGGTCCTAACTTTCAGCATCTCAGATATGACTGTATTTGGAGATAAGATTTTGAGAGGTAATTGAGGTAAAATAACATAATCAAGACAGGTTTCTAAAACAATATAAACAATTATAATTTGTCCTACAAGAAATCTGGATATCAACAGACACAGACAAGATGGCAGACCATGGGAAGACACAGGCATCTACAGTAAGCCAAAGAAGAGGACTGGACAGATCCTTCTGTGACCCCCTCAAGAATGAGCTCTACCAACACCTATACCTCAGATGTCTAGTGTCTACAACATGAAAAAAATATAATCAATTGTTTAAACCATTTAGTTTGTGCTACATTTTGATGATAATTTGGCAAAACAAATATACCTTCACATACAGGAGACAACAAAATAAATATGCATGAGCAATGACAGAAAGCCCTAAAGAAAATGATTACTATTAAACTTTGAAGATATTCTTATATTTTCTTATATATGTCAATGGATGAAAACTTATAAATTCTCTTAATACAAATAAATACATATATTTTGCATGGCAACTCTTCTTCTGGCCAGAAAGATTGCCTGTAATTTTCAAATAACTATCACCAGAATGAAAGCAGCAGTCACATGTAGTAGCTAAAAGATGTCTACTGTATGATGACATCAAGATCCCCCAGTCCTCCTAAGGAAGGTGACTGTCTATGGAGGTTAGCCTTTCCTTGACTCAGAAGACTCTACTGACCTCAGCTGAAGGAGGAGGTTTTGCAGGGGAATGCAATTAAACTCAAGGCTTATATAAGTTACTATCTTAGAAAATAAAAATCACCTGAAAAAAATGTCACAGATGGAATTTCCTGCATTAAATAAGTAGATAATATGAGACCTATATAAGGAATGATGATACAGAACAACAACAACAACAACAACAACAACACACACACAAAAAAAAACAAAAACAAAAAAAAACAAGATACTACAAGTTTACCTCTTCTTCAGGGGTAAACATCAATAATGGTGCTACTGTATCCTAGGAGTCTGGATCAACTGAAACAAACAAGAACCCTACATCTTCTGCTGTTGGGAATGATGGCTGAAGCCATTGTTTGAGTCAGCTTTTTCACTGTGACGAAAGGACACAACCAGAATAACTGTAAAGGAGAAAAATTTTGCTTGGCAGCTCACAGTTTCAGAGGCCTCAGTCCACAGACATCAGGATTCAGTCCTTGAAGTGAGGTTGAACAACACGATGCAAGAGTTTGGCAGAGGGAAGTGGCTCACATGATGATCGGAAAGCAGAGAGAGACATCTCTGCTCCCCAGATACAAATATATACCCTAAAGCAGCACCTCCCATGCCCCACCCCACCTGCCTTCAGTTACCATTCCACTCATCCCTTCAGGTGATTAAATCATTGATACGGTTAACTCTCATAACCCAATCACTTCTCCTCTGAGCCTTCTTGCATTGTCTCACACATGAGCTTTTCAGGACACCTCACATCCTAACCAACACAGCCATAAAGGAAAATCATCACAATGGCTGCACAGAAGTTAACTAATATGGAGACAGAAGGGGTTATGATTTGTTTTTCAATATCTTTTTTTGTTGTTGTTGTTTTGGGTACTGGGGATTGAATCCAAGGGAACTCAACCACTGAGCCACATCCCCAGCCCTATTTTGTATTTTATTCAGAGACAGGGTCTCACTGAGTTACTTAGCACCTGGCTTTTACTGAGGCTGGCTTTGAACTCATGATCTTCCTGCCTTAGCCTCCAGAGCCTCTGGGATCTTAGGAGTATATCTTATGCCTGGTATCTTGCAATATTTTGATGGTTGCTTTCATTGAGAATGCAGTGGATACTGAAACCTGAGTGATAAAATAAGTGATCCCTTGCAAACCTTACTTCCATTAGATCACACCAATTAGAGGAGAGGTGCACAAAAGTGCTGCTGTAGAATCACCCTTCTTCTTTACTCTGGCATTCAGTCTGTCATTTTACCACTATCCAATATTATACTCCCTGCTGACAGGAGTCACCTTTCTTGAAAACAGACCCTCATCTCCCAGCCCCCCTCATGTTTGTCCTCATTATTCCTCCTTTTTTTCCTTATTCTTATTAAAAATTTAAAATTCCATTAGTCATTGCTACAATCTCAAGTTCAAGGTCTCTAGTAATATTTAGTAATAGAAATAGTAAGTCTTCCCCACCAGGTCCAAAAATGGCTCTTTGTTTTAAAAATTAAGAATTGATAATGCTAATCATATCCAGTACACCTCCCCTAAGATAATGACAGAAAACTGGGGGAAAACTAATAAACTTGATAATATATATAGCTACCTTCCCAAATTCTTTATAGCTGCTAAAGTCCTTACCTTGTCTAATTGGTCATGAAGCCATTTTAGACATTTATCTTTGTGAAAGAGACCATTCACCACAGCCTGTAAAATGTGCTATTCTCTTCATATTTTCTGTCTGTGACACATAAGAGCCTCTAATATCCAGGAGGCCTTTTCAATTTTAGGTTTAATAGGATCATTGTGAAGATTTCTTCCTTGGAATCCAATAAATCTCAAATACCTGGGACCAATGTTGACTGGATTAGAAGTGAAAGTTCTAAAAGTGGGTTATTATATAAAATAATGAGATACTGAGAGTGTCCAATGCCAATTCCCCCCCTCCCTTGGTCCCTTGACTTGTGTATTCTGCCTTTATGAAAACAGCATCAAACATTGGTCGCTGATTCAACATTACTCAGATACAATAGTCACCAGGTACTTTCTCCCTTACAATTTCACATCTCAGTATTTTCTTGGATTTTCTACTATTCTTTTAAGCCATTTTCTTTTCAAAGGAAAAAAGATAAACAGGGGAAATGGCAGGTAACTTTTCTAGGAATCTCCTTCACTGCTGTCCAGTGAGAAACTTGCAGAATTCTTATGAGGGATACTTGGAGCAGCACTAGATCTGCGATGTCATCAGGACAACAAGTTTGGGCTTTTGGCAGCACAGAACACAATAGAAATCACAATTATCATAGGGCCTTCTCTTGCCCAAGGTCTCACTAACAAGTTGCCTATCAACTTATTAAGAATGTTATTACTACAGTTTACACAGTAAACAGGTCAAAGCAGCATATCTAAATATAAAATATGTGGTCTCCAAATTTCAAAAAGGCCCAGTTAGTATTCTGCAGTTGACAATGCAAGGCAAAGCATTTTGGCTTCTAATCAGAGAGAATGTTCAACATTATTCACCATCAAATCCTAGAAAATTCAGTGTGGTGACAGGTCCTGAATACCCATCATGATTTTTCTCTACATGTTACCTCTGGCACATATATCTTATTTGGGATTTTGGGGACACCTGGCCCATTGTCATGATATTAATATATTAGGCCAGTTTGATTTAATCAGGATGTCTAATCAAGCTTCCTGAAAATTATATGAGGACAGACAAAAGTTGACTTGAACTTGATCTGGAGGATGAGAATTAAAATTGTATTTCTGTTCTTATCACTGCTTATGATATCTTTTTTGAGTATCATGAAAAACATGGAAAGAATGAATTTGTCAGATCCCAACAGCACCAGGTGCCAAAAAGTGCATCATTGGTTTGGTAAAGATACCACTTTTCAGGCTTCAACCATGATTAGAGTCACTGGCTTATTGAAAGATCCACTTGATCTTTCACCAAACAGAAGATGTAAGAAGACAGTATATTAAAAATATCATTTTAGAAACTCTCAGGTTTTTGAGGGTGACAGAAATTTCTAATATTTTCCATTTATTTTTCTATTTGGGCACAAAGGGCAATTCCAGAGATTTCCACATGGCTCTTTCAACAATATTAACACTCACTGTATGAGTTAGAGAGTCAGCTATAGATTATTCCAATTAACAAGTGTGTCTATTTTAACTTTTCCTTCAAGAACTCAAGAAATTACTTCAGAGAGGATTAGTGGGATTCCAGGTCTTGCTAAAGACAAACATGCCCCACATTTTATTTATTATGTCATCTCCATAAGCTCACATCCTGACTAGTAGATGATATTTTGGCTGCCCAATATGCAAAAAAACCCAAAAAACATTTAGAATGAATATCTTAAAAATCTCCCCCAATGTGAGTACATTTGTCTCCTAATATGCAATAACTGTGGTAAATGTGCACTGTTCTCTCTTGTGGGCAGGGTTAGCAAATCACATAGGAGTTCAGAGTTTTTTCTTTAAGATTAGTTATTCGCAGACTATGACTTATGCATTGGGTTCACCTTGTGGGGGGTGGGGGGTTGTATGGTATTTTGGGTTCCAAATCCTGATTTTTCTCATTTAGGATAATTGAGGTATATCTAGGGATTTTGCATTTCTAACAAGTTGTCAGGTGGGTGATGCTGATGTTGTTGGACAATACCATACTTTAATAACTACTACCTAAGCAAATAAAGTTCATATTAGTCAGTGGAGTTTGGGGTACATAAATTAATAATAATAATAAAACAAGAAACAGACCATGGCTTTTGATTAAGTTTCCCAAGAAAACAGAAACATAAAAATGCTTTCTGCTCAAGAAGATTTTAGTCTTTCCTGTTGTACAAATAAAATCCTGCTTTTGTCTGCTGTCCATCTAGGTTTTTTCCTGATGATCTGGCATCCAATTAGTCACATCCACAATCCCTCTGTGTCAAATCACACAGCTCATAGCTTGACAGAATGTGTACCAACTTGACACATCTGTGGTAGAGTCCCCATTTGATTCTGCGTTAATCGTACCTATGTGTCCACAAAATGAGATGAAAAGAAATAATATGTCTCTTTGGTTGTCATCCTTAGTCATATCTAATGTACTTTCCTTCACAATATTAACAAAGTAATACTTCGGTTCTTACTATAGAGGTACCAATTTAGCCCTTGATCTCTCTAAAAAGTTCTGAGATTTAAATTTAGCAGTATATTGATGTTAAACCTACATTGCCATTTAAAAATACTCCAAATGAGCTAGGCTACATTTGCAGTGATTATTACAAAATATGACATTTTCCAAGCTGATATTGGTATCTCATTACTTTTTGTAAAATATGAATTTCATTATCAATTTTATGCCTCAAAAACTGAAATATTAGGTCAAAACTATAATATCCCATGTATTTAAGAGGGTTAATATAAAATTATAAATAAAACCTAAAATCAGATATATTCTTATAAATAATTGAGAAATATACTTATTTTTTAAATGAACATGATGGAAATTTAACTGTGTTAAAAGCTTATCTATGCTAAGGGCATGTGATGTTTACAATCCATAAAAACATATTTGGAATTTCTAAAGAGAGCTACTTTATATCTGATGTATTAAGCATTTTCAGATTTTGAAAAAGGCATTGTAGTTCATGTTATCATAAATGTTTGACAAAATGCTCATTCCATATAGATTATAGAATCTTCATTGTCAATAAATATAAACTTTAAAATTTTCTTTTTCTTTTTTTCAAAGTTAGAATTGTTTTGCCAAAAAACCTTAAGACAAGTCTTTAAAATCCACAATGAAAGATTGTCTTTCTTTACCTGTCTTCAAAATAAATCTTCAAACACCAAAAAGATACAACACCCTGGGGAGAATTTTGACAGATAAATAGAACAATTGCCAGAGATGGGGACTTCAAAATAATGTCATGAAAAACAATATTTTTAAATGAATAAGTCTACTCCTATTAGAAGACTTGAATCATAGGAATAGTACACATAATAAAAAATAAAGATAAAATGGAAGGTAAGCAAATGTAAGTCTCGTGAAATTCATTTTGGTAAAGAAATGGAATACAGCACATTAGACTACCTAAATTACATTTGCTTCTTTGCAATCATTCCTGTGATCATTACCTAAACCTAATATTAACCTAATGTTTCAAAAAACACAAAAAACTGGCTACTCATTACCTGCAATACTTCAAAACACAAAACCCATAATAGCCTGAGGCTCAAAGTGTTAAAACTTGACTCTCTAATTACCTCTATTTCCTCCAACATTTAAATCAATTTCTAAAGAACTAATGTGTATGTTTCTTTTCTTATTTCTAGCAATTTATATAATCACTAGTTTCTTTCTGTGATTGCTGCATTTCAGATGGCAGTATTGATCTTTTTTTTCTCATTCTGTACATTAAGAATTTGTGAAAACTCATGTTGTTGATTCTACTTTTATCTGCAAGCACTTGTTATTGTAAAATGTCAGCATTCTTCAGGAAACAATTTCCACTTGGTCCATTCCTGTTCTATAATTAGAGGACTTGAAGAATTTGACATTATTGGACCACTTAAATGGAAAAGGGAGTATGATAGTTTCATTGGACTCATCTGTTTCCTTATTTCTTTTCTTTTCTTTCTTTTTAATTTTTTTTTTCCAGTTGGAAATCTTATTTCAAGATGAAGCTCGGGGATAGATGTTTGCCTCTGTGGTCTAACTGATGCCTGTGAGCACTTTTCCAGAAAGGTCACCTGAGCTAATGAGAGCAACACAGAAATAGAGAATGCAGACAGAGGGTCTCTGTTGTGATGTCAATGTCTCAGTGTCTCTGACTTTATCTGACCCAAGGCTCTTAACCTTACTTATCCTTTCTGATATTCTGCCTAAATCAGCACCAGTTTAATCTTATTTTGAAAACAAAAAAGATAGAAAAAGACAACCAAAGTTACAATGTTGAGTTGAGATTTCATTAAGCATTGCATTAATTTCCAATTAGTACTGTAACAAAGTACCATAAACTTTGAGGTTTTAAACAACACAAAGTTGCCATCTCATAGTTCTGGAGATCAGACATTTCAAAAGAAGGTATTAGCAGAGTTGCACTCTTTACCATCAGCTCTTGAGAGAAATTGCTTTTCTTGCTCTTGCCAGTTTCTAGGAGATGCTCACATCCCTTGTCTGTTGCCCTACTGTTTCTGCAAAGTCTACTGTGCTTCATGTACTCTCTCATTTTGTAACACTGCCATTCTTCTGCATTCTTCTTCCACAATTAAGGGCCTCATTTAGATGATCCAGGATATTCTTCCTGTCTCACAATCACTTATCATTGATCTTGATTTCATTTGATATTGTCATTTCCCTTGCCATGTAATACATGTAATATTTGTTACTGATATCCTAGGGCAGAGGTAGGACTCTGATGATCCAACAAATCAGTCCTGCCATTTGTTCCCAAAACAAAATGGAAAAATGTGATGGTAAAAAATTATGAAAGAATTTTAATCAATGGACTACACCAGGAAGACAAGAGGGACTCACATCCTTAGTCCTGTCTTAGAGGGACTGATAGTGACTTTGAAGAAAGGTGAATAGAAAGGTGAATGAAGCAAAGGTTGTGCATTCATATGTCTAGTGGCTTTGAACAGCTACCTAAGCATTTTGATCAGGCAAGGTCTGGGTCATTATTGTCTCAGAATTTGCCAGATAGTGTCTTGTCAAATAGATGAAAGTTTTTGTCATCTCAGGAGGCATGGAGTTAACTCTGTCACAACATGTTTATCAGTCATATGTGATGTTCCTGGAATCCAAAGGTAATTCCTGCAAAATGGAGGCAGCAATGCCAATTCTTTAATCCTGTTTTCAATCACTTATTGGACATTTGCAGGCAAAAATGTAGAGTCTCAGGGATTGGGACATGGACATATTTTGGAGGGCATTCTTCTTTCTACCACAAGCAGCAATTTTCAAAAAATAAAGGCAATGTAATATAGAACATCCATATATATATTTACAGTTACAGTCAAGACGATAGCACTCTCCTTAGTATAATAATATGTTAATATAAATGAGAAAATATTTTATAATACATTCTTATAAAATAGTTATGATCATTTACATTAACCACAGAATGTATAAAATAAAAGTGCTAGATAATATTTTTTCTATGATCTTATATGTTTTTGAAAGTGATATTTGCTTTCCATATACATGATATGGAAACTGAGTAGAATTAAATGCTGATAAAAAATGCAAGATGTAGAAAAAATGCTAGATATTTTCTCTGTTGCTCACTCACGCATGCTTGTTTTCTTTTAGGACACATTTATTACAGTACATTGAATACTTCCAGTGATAAAGACTTGCATTTTGTCCCATCATCCCAGATGTGGAACACCTATAAAAAAATGAGATAATGCATATAATGATAATGTATTTATATTAAATGTTATAATAATCATAACACTAATTAATGTAGCAATAAATCTCAGCTCTAGATTATGACTGCCAATCTATTTTAATGTAGCTCTGTCAATTTTTTTGACAATTTTTTGGAAATAGTTACACAATTGAAAAATTGGCACTTAATGGGCATTAATGGACATCCAATCTGTGAGAATTCAAGAATGCCCTCATGGCTGCTCCTACTTGCTCAGCATGGTTTCCAGTCTTTACAGATAAATGAGGAAAGGATGAACTGCTTTTGATGTTTACATTCAATTTCCCACAGATACTGCTGACTGCAGCCTTGGAAGCCAGGGAGAAACATGGTCTCACTAAGAGGCTGTGGGATCAATAGCAGCTCTAGACCCATCATTTTTTTTTTCTGCTTGATAGTTAAATGGAGAGGAGTTCTGGGTTAGGCATTCTTTCCTTATAGCACAAGCTGCTCGAACTAGAAAAGCTGTGTCTCTCTGTGCAGTGTAGGCACCCTCCTATCCTTTTGAATCATTCAAAATAACATACCTCACAAATACATATTTTAAAAGAAAGTCAAGGTTTTATTACCTAGTGATTAATTTTGCTTCTGAGTCAGAGTTGTGCAGCTAACAAAGAAAATGCTCTTTCAGAATGATAATAATCGTAAACACAGTCAATATGTAAGATCTCAGTGTTAGCATACAATCTTTAGTTATTTGTGCAGGAAGGGTAGAAAGAAGAGCTTTTGTTATGTTTAAAATTATATGCTTGTACTATTTAACTTACAAATTCAAAAGTGGCTACACTATAGACTATTCATAAATACATCTCTTTTTTATTAGAAATTCCAAAGTTTATGAAAATATGCACACATAGAAACAACTGTTTTTGATATGCTACTATATAAAATAGGAAATATCATTACCACTATTCAGGCAATATATTTACAATTTGACTGTGTTTACATGACCCCCAAAACACAAAAATAGTTAATCCAACATTGATATTTAAGAGATAATCCCAGGAATTATGATTTGTTTTCCTGGCACTAAACCCTGGATTTTAGTCTTAAATTTGCCATTTAAGAACAATAAAATCTTCAATGCAAATAATATATTTGTAGTCTAGACTAGACTTGTTGATTATTGAGATTCTTTTTTCTTCCCTTTTCTGATTTTTTTTTTTTTTTGCCTGTAGAATGTTTATATGTAAGCTGCATGCCCTTATTCTTGCACAGGAATACATGCACAGAGGCATACACACACAAAAACACACACACACGCACCAACACACACACACACACAGACAATCCATAGAAACAATTATTTTATTTACTTATTTATATTGGCACCTGAAATTGAACCTAGGGACACTTAACCCCATCCTTTTTATTTTTTTTTTTTCGAGACAGGGTCTTGCTAAATTGCTTGGAGCTTACCCTAAGTTGTTGAGGCTGATCTTGAACTTGTAATCCTCCTGCCTCAGTTTCCTGAGTCACTTGGATCACAGGTGTGTGCCATCATGCCTGACAGTAATACTAATTTTACAAATCAAAGTAGATTAGTTTAAAATGATTCTTTTGAACTCATTACTGTTGACATTTTGGGCCAGGTGATTGTTTTATAGGGGAGTTGAAAGCTTGTCTTGTGCATTGTGGGTTATTTAGTAGCATCCTTGGTCTTTACTCCATAGACATATGGCAACTATGGCCACTTTGACAACAAAAAATGCTTGCAGACATTGTCAGATATTCTCTTTGGGGAAATAGACAAAAGCTGATTTAATAAGAATATTGTGTATAAAAGTTTTTACCATAGGAGAAAAATCAGAAATATTCTGATGCAGATAAAAAAATAGCATAAGCCTTTCAAGTCCTTTACATACACAAAAGTACACAAAATACTTGCTAATATTTTCAATTAACAGCCTGCTTTCTGTTGTATTATAATTCAAAGATCATTTCATCCCCGTTTAAACTCCTAATTCTTGATTTAATCAATCATTTATCAACCCCAAAGAGCCATCATCCTTTTTTATGTATAACTTTAGAGAAACATGCATAGAATTTTAAATTATGTATTATTTATTTTTACTTTAAATTTTTAACAAGGTATTTCATTCTTCTTAAGCCAGAAATTTACTGAGTACTTCATAGGAGTCACTACATTTAAGCCTATCCTTATTTCTATTTTTAGGTTCTCTTATTTAGTCTAATTTGGCATGCAACTAAAGCTCTGAAACAAATTACCTCAAGGTTATTAATGGCAGGAAACAGGTTTATACAATGGCTGGTACTGCTTCCGAACTGGCATACCTGCGCCTTGAATTTGACTCACTTGGCATTCATGTTCCTCCCTAACACAGTGAGCTCCATGAATCCAGAATGATGGATCTTCTTAATCAGCTCTATGGGCTCTAGCTCTCTTGTGATCCCCAGCAGCTTGCATGCAGACCCTGCAGAACTGAACTAATTTCCTCTAGCCAGGAATTACTTTGCCTCTTTTGGTCTCCAGACCCCAGAAATAATATTTTTCACCTTGGCCGCTTCACTTTTCCACACTGGAGTTAAGAGACAGAAATCACTGAGTTTTGACAGCACAGCTTGGTTAAGTTGTAATTTTAATTTTGTCGTGCTCCCTACTGTTGGGAGCTTTTTCTGCCATGCTACAATTCTTGCTGTTTTTAATAAACTCACCTTGGTCTGTTGCTCATTTTAATCAGCACATATGGAAAACACCAGGATCCTTTTTGTTAAAAAAAAATCTAGTCCTCTTGAAGAAAATGTAAATAACCCTTGCTGAAAATCATCAATTACAAGCATTGAGACTTGAGAGAATCAGCTGAAAGGTGAGTGTGATAATGCTGCAGACCAAGAAACTCCTGTGGTACAGGAGTGCTCTGAGAATACCCTATAGTTTCAAAATTCTAAAAAAAGAATAAACTAAAAATTACCTTCCTTGGAAGTGAAATAGAAAACCAATATATCAGCTGCAATAAAATGTAGCCTTAATGAAACTGATGTGTACAATGAAATTGTGTGTGACCTCTGATCACAGAGAATTTAGAGATTAACAGAAGAAAGGATGGTCCACAGGCTGGGAGATATCCCCAGGACCTGGCTTAATGAATTTTAGTTCTTTGTGCCTACCTTGTTCTGACCAAATACTTTCTATAATTTTAAGGTGGTGGTAGCAAAATTCCAAAGACCACAAAAATCAGGTATCGCAAAGCTCACAGTAAAGGAGATCCTTGCAGAACCTAAGCTTTTTATGAGGGAGGAAAATCTTTTCCAGAAACCCTGGAAGTTTTCTCCTTTTATCTCATTGATCAGAAATGGGTCAGTACACAATTGTAAACCAATAACTGGCAAAACACAATGGTATTACTGTAATCAGTTTACATAACTGATTTATTCATGAATCATTTCCTGCAGCTTACATCCCCAAATATTTATTATCATGTTGCTAATAAAATTTAAGTCCTGTTAGTAAAGTAGAAAAGGAAGAAATAGCTGTTGATAGTCAATCAATATTGCCACTTTGGAAAATGTAATTATGGTAATTAAAGATAATGTATTTAGATATTAAATTTGTGTGCATTGGGATATAACTTTCACCGGAATACATCACCTGAATTTGTTCTACTTCTGTACTCTAGTCTGGACACATGATAGAACCTCAAGTACAGTTTCTTGGGATAATCAATTTTTGTTTTGTTGTTGTTTCTTTTTTCATTCTTTGTACTGGGGATTGAACCCAGGGGCACTTTGCCACTGAGATATATCCCCAGCTCTTTTTATTTTGAGACAGATTTTCACTAAGTTTCTGAAGGTCTCACTAAGTTGCTAATGCTGGCCTCAGTCATGATCTTCCTGCCACAGTTTCCCAGAGCTGGAATTGTTGCATGATTGATGACCAAAATATTAAAAATTGATGAAACTCTCTAGACCATCAGAAAAAAAATAATATATAGCTAAATGCTTTGTGGAATTTATTTCTAATTATAATCAAGAAGTGGTTTACTCCATCACAAATTGGACTAAATCAAAATGTAGAGGCCTGAAGCCTAGAGGTTAGCATATTTTTAGCATTTCACAGCATTAACCTGTGACAAAACCATTGCTCCAGAGTGAAGATGCTCACCCATTTCCTCTGGACTTAAAATGTGCAGTAGGTGTTGTAGAGAGTGACACATATTTAAACACTTCCTGTCTTAAACCAGTATAGATTGAAATTTTTCTCCTCCTTCTTTTCTTATCTTTATTTCTTTATTTTTTCTCTCTCTCTTACATGCACTCTTTTTTCTTTTTTTTTTTTTTTTTGTACTGGGCATTGATCTCAGGGCACTTGACCACCGAGCACATCCCCAGCCCTATTTTGTATTTTATTTAGAGACAGGGTATCACTGAGTTGCTTTAGTGCCTTGCTTTTGCTGAGGCTAGCTTTGAACTCCTGATCCTCCTGCCTCAGCCTTCAGAGTGGGTGGCTTCCTTTATTCTGCATCTCCCTTCAGCACCTATAACACCACCAACTGCAATGATTATTCTCATATTTTCCTTATACTATCACTGCTATTATCCTTATCTGGTTATCATATTGAATAGCCTATTCTAGCTTCTTAACCACTTCCCTTACATTTTGATAGGGAACAAAGCTATTGTCACTAGGCAGAACCAGATCTGCCCCATGCAAATCTTAAAATAAAAAATTAAGGAAAGAAAATTCAGAACAGATTGTTGATACATATGGTTCTACTTCTTCCTGAGAGCTAGTTCTATTATGATTAGTGCTGAAGAACGCAAATCAGATGGATTAAAAATTAAATTTTTTATGAAATTAGAATATTTTAAAAAATCTCCACATTGTTTACATAAGAATTTTATTGAAAATTGGCTTGACATGAATATTGCCTACAGCTTTAAGAAACAGAAAATTTTAGAAGCATAAAAACAAATAGTACTTCCTGTCTTATGAATAATAAAATCTAAGCCAGAGAGGCAGCATCATGTACTTACCATGAGTGGGACAATTGAGAGGAAGGTTTAAATCCCAGCTGTATACCATGGTCTTAACCACAGTCAAGTTAATTAACCTCTTTTAGTCTTTCTTTTGACAGGTATGAAATAGCTATATCACCTCTTTCTCAGTTTTGTTATGAATATTAAACAACATAGTATTTTCTATACAATTATGACACACATTTTGTTTAGAGAAAAAGACATAGTTTATTTAATACTATAGATATGTCATTATTTGATAAACTTTAAATGTTTGAAGAAAATTAATGTACATGTACCACTTTGAATTTAGTTAGACATTATTGATTTTAAATTTCCAAGGGATAAAAATAATTTATGAAAATTGTTTTAGGGCTGGGGATATAATTCAGTTGGTAGAGTGCTTGCCTTGCATGCACAAAGCCCTGGGTTCAATCCACAGCAACACACACACACACACACACACACAAATTGTTTTAATAAATAAGCAATCAATTATAAATAAAAAATCCTTTCCCATGATATTTGTCATCTAATGTTCAGTTTATATGCAGGGAATTACCAAGATCATTTTTATCCAGGAATCAAGTTCTTGATGTGAGGTCTTGCAATCATTGCAAAAGAGTCTAGATTTAATTCATTAACCCAAATAATAAAACCTGTGTAAACATTAGCTCAAGCATGGATAATGCATATAATTTTGTACAAGTATATTTACTAAACAAAAATATGATTCACAACTCCGCCTCGTTTTTTGTCAAAGTGATGGTATGGGCATACTTATGCAATTACTTGTAAACTGATTATAATAAGTATATTACTAAATCTTTATTAAATGCAAATCAAATTAAACATGTCATATGATTTAATGAAACAGAGTATGATATACTTTTGAGTAGATTTCACCACCATGGACACTACTTATCCTAAATTTAGTTACCCAATTTAATTATAAAAATAATTTCTTCCTTTTCCGAATTTTAATATAAATATATATGTGCATGTATTTGGATGTATACAGGCTTAAACATTTTTCCTGAACTAGAAGTTACCATTAACTCAGAATAATATTTATTATTTTACTTCTGTATAACATTTTGCAACCCCATATAGTTTGATTATGATAAAAGCAAAATGTATGCATTATGCTGTAGTTGATGAAAGTAGTTGAGTCAGTGATATCTGTGAGGAAAGGAGGAAGACAAGACTTGGATTAGAAGTGCTGAGGTAAATGACTTCTGGGATGTTGTAAGATGAACTTCAACTCTGCCTTCTTTATCCTCAGAGCAGCAGCAGCAGTGGCAACAGCAGCAAATAAACCACTCAGCTTGGACTCTGTTATGCACAGTTTGCTTATAACCCCTTCAAGTTCATCTGTTGAGAGTCTAATGCTCAATGTGGAGGAGGGGAGTATGAGAAATGATTAGTTTTAGATAAGGTCCTGGAGTTGAAGAAAGGGGAACAGTCTCAAGAACGTCTCTCTCCATCATGTGAAGATCCAGCAAGAAAACAGTTGTGTGCACACCAGAAAGAGTCCTTACCAACAGCCAACTCTTCCAGCACCTGGGTTTTAGATTTCTCAGCTCCAAGACTGTGAGAAATAAGTGTCTATTGTTAAAGTCAGCAGTCTAAGGTATTTTGTTCATTCAGTCGTAGTTAACAAAGACAAGCTCATATAAATGTAAATGAATTTTTTCTTCTCATTTTTAGAAGAAGAGGGAAAGATACATGGTTCTCTACCCAAAAAACCCAACTCTGAGAAACTTCTGAAGCAAGGATCCTATGGACATCATTTTTCTCTATGGTAGTTAACAACACTCACTGAGGTTTATCTGGACACATGGTAAAACTGTCTAGTCTTCTAGATATTGTTCTGGAAAAATCTCAGGTATCTTGATTGACAAACTAGCCAAATGCCTACCTCACAACGTGTTTGTTTTTTTTTTTTTACTTGATGGACAGAAGCCTTTCCAAACACTGGAAGGGCAGCAAGTCTTACTATCTGCCAATATTTTCTTACCAGAGTTATTCCTTTCATCTTAATCATCATATCTTGAAGTCTGAGGAGTCCATGGTTTCTGAACATAGTTCCCTCATCGACATTCACTGACATATATTTATCCCACATTTCTGAGTTACCTCAGGTCTGTAGAGATATATTCCTTGGATTAGATAAATAAAATTTGACTTCCAAACATACCATGGTCATTTATTACATAATATGCTATAGCTGATTTTCTGCCACACCCAAGCTATACTATAAAGTTTAAGCAAGAAGGGTCTTATAAAAAGTGTCCTTTCAAGAATTAATTTAATACACATTCCTAGATTTTTCTGCTGCAAACCTCTAGCCCTTGTGGTCTTGCCTACTTTTATAAGCACACCTTCCAGGAAAACTTGTGACATCTGTATGAAATGCTCTGGTTCCATCCAGTCTAGACATCTCCATAACATGATATATCATGTCCAAAATTTCAAAGGGTAAAATCCAATCAGTTAAAGACATATGAATTTCTGGGAATCATGAAACATCACAAAATAAAATCAAACCATGATCCATCCACTGAAAAACCAAGATCTTTAGGAACATAGAGTTTTCCAAGTGTTGATAGATGCATGTGCGAGAGTCTTAACTCTGGGAGACCACATACAAATGATGATGGCTGTAAAAGAATAATATAAGTTTGTTTTTTCTCCATTGCTCATTTATAAAGGTAAAGTCCACAGAGTATTTGGTTACTTCTTAAGAGACTAGAAAATCTCTGATAAGCCACTTACTGTGAAAATGCTCCACATCAAAGAGTAACCTTGAAGACCTTGCCTGAAAGAAGTTGAGAAAAATAAAACATTATTTTGTATCCTCTCTAAAGTTTTAATGTTTTGGGAAAATGATGATATAAAAATTCATCTTTGAAGTACTTCTCCCTAACATGACCCTCTTGATACTGTGGACATTTCACCCTTCTTCAGGTCCCTTATGTCTACCTACCACAATAGTCCTGTTTGTCCCTGATATTCTCTAACACATGAACTGCAATGGATGCTTAGTATCCTTGAGAAAATTTGTAATAACCTTTGAAGGCATGGTACAGGAAGTACTAATCAAAATTTTTTCTACCAAGTGCACAAGAAACTAGGTGTCACTCCAAAATATATGTGGATCACCAAAGTTGTAGCCTCAAAACTTACCCCTCCATGCACATAAATAAAACCTTTTCTATAATGTACAATCCACAAAGACACTATTTTACCAATAAAACATCTAGTCTAGCATTGTGACATCGGTGAAGGAAGGAGGGAGATGAGATTTGACTTAGAAACACTGAGGAGGTAGTAAGAAGGGTAACTATGAAATTCCAAGATATAAAACCAAATAATGACAAAAGCATTCTTTGCTTCAAAGAATTTTAAAAAACTCTATTCCAAGTGATGCTTTTTCTACTTTAATGAAAATGAGGAACATCTTTAATTGAAATCAGGGACTAACCAGAGTGAGAGTTAAAGCTATGTTGGTTAAGTGTTAGTTTTATTCCAGTGTGTTCCCAATACTAGTATGCTCCTGTAAGAATTTCAGTGGAGAGTCTGGAAATCTTGTCCACTTGCTCTGAAATACTGAGGCAAATCCATTTTTGTCCTTCAGAGATTTTATAATTAATATTTACTTTTTTTTTGTTCCACTCAATTTCAAAGCTTGTAAATGCCATGAGAGAAAGTCCTTGTACATTGCAAAGTTCAGAATTTTAGTTCTAAGCAAATGCTAAAATCTTAGTGGGTTCTTGCATAACTAAGAATGCTCAAATCCAAAGTCTAAGCTCTCAACTATTAGGCATCCTATATAAAAAAGAAGGAAGTGGCTATAAATCATTATTGTCAATTAGACCCTCCCTTTGTGACTTCTGACATCTTCAGATCCTTATCCGATGAGTTATTTGTTTCCTAAATCCCTTGATACTGTAGAAGATTACCTGTTACTTTAGAAGAGCTTATGGCCTATCCCCTAATCTCCTATGCAGTCAGCTTTTAGCAAATATCTTGTACAGAAAAATCACTGTGTTTCAGGGTTGCCAAGTCTTCAATTTTGTCATTACAGGACTGCACAATCAATAAAATAGTTTCTGGGAACTCTTTCTGCCGTCAGGATGCTCTGCCTGTGTTAAATTCAATCCTCGTCTATACCCTATACCCCAAATAAGGAATTGTCAAGGAAAAAGATATATGTAAATATCTGAAAAGCATTTTCTCCCTAAAATTTTGTCAATTTAATTTTCTTTATATTTATAATTATGTGATTATTTTAGCTATATTATTCTAATATTTTATCTGGCCTTGCCAGGCATCCTTAGTGGGAATGTTGGTCTTCCATAACCTACTACCTGTCTACACAAAAGCAGAAATTTCACTAATAAGTTAAGTTGGACAATTCATTGAATTTTTATTATTCTTACTCTTTATTTCTCAGTAGTATTTGATAACAATAGGAATCCTGCCTAGGGATTCCTCTGTATTATCAAATTTCTTTTTCAACCATCTTGTTGAATCTCTGCAACCTATCCATTGAAAGTTTCCTGTCCTCTAATTATATATTCATATACTTGTCCTTAGAGATTCCATATCATGCTATAGTTTCAATGTCCTTTCAGATGTTTAGAATGCTAACTCTTAACATTCTATCCATATTTCTTCCTGAGCACCTCACTTTTATGAGTTTATTTCTAAACTCAGCTAACCTTTCATCTTAAATATAATTTATTCCTTGAATCCCCTATCAAGATGAATATTATTCCCATAATTGTACCTTTGTATATATTCTTCTACTTATATTTACCATTCATTTATTCATGGTTACACTCAAAGTTAACTTTTGATTCCCTATGCATAGGTGTTAATGAGAAATGTAAATTTATTAAATCACAACTTCTATTATCAAAATAGAATATGAAAGAAATATTTTCTGTAAGGATAGGAAACAGAGTATGGCAACTTTGCATTTAGAGTGTGTATCTCTGACTCAGGCCACAGAATCACTAGGGACTTCCTTTTTGTGGGATATAGCTCCTCCTCCACTCACATATCATATGAAGAAGTCCAAGCTACTTGATACTGCTCTAAATAAACATTGTCATAAAATACACATCCTGAAAGATGTAGGTATTTAGTTGAAAGAGAAAGATATTAAGAATTTTGCAAGCTAACAGTTAATTACATAGTAGAGGAGTTAGCATAATTTTAATAAGGTACGAAAAGTTACTGATATTCTTGCTATGCCAAGACTTTTCTCAGTCTGTATTTCCCACATAGGTAGAAATTCATTAAAATTAATATACTAAAATCCAGTTATACTAGTTAACTTAATTTGTAGCAGCAAACAAAATGTAACTCACTGATATTATTTTATTAACCTACCATATTCTGCAAGATGCATCAGTCTTTGCCACTTACAAAACTGAAAAATTGTATAACAGTGACAGGAATAAACTCACATACATCTTTGGAATGTTTGTGGAAGTACAAATTCTTATAATATCTCCACCGATGCAGCATTTAATTTTGATTTATTATTTCAAAGTACAGTTAACATATTCTATTTGGAACATTCAATTAAAGCGGCCCTGTGTCACATAGCAGAAAGGAACATGGGATTAGATAGTTTGAATGTAATGTAATGTAATCCCAATTTAAGGCTAGTAGCTAGAAAATCAATCAAAGTGTTTTTTAAAAATTCTACTGCTTCCAACATGAAGTGAAATATTAGAATATCTTTTACCACCCGACTCTCAGTCAGATTGGTAATTCAAAGCAGTAATTCGAGGTTTGGTTCATAGGAATTTGTGTGAGTTCCTAGTCAGTGCTTTAAAATATTGGTTATTTTTTTACTCCATTGTTCTCTCTCATATATAAAGTATTGCCATAAAAAATTCCTTAGGAAAAAGAAGGCTCAAAAAGGTGTAATGCTTAAAATTCAGGCTGAGTCAGAGTCAGGTGTTTTGAGTCCTTCTGCCTGGATATGAATGTAGAATTAAATTGTAATATTTTGCCCAAGTAAATATCCCTCTTTAAGCATTAGTTACTATGTCTTAATAAAATGTTATAAATAACTGTTTGATTAATTGAAATTGTATACATAAATATTTAATATATCCACCCAAGGTGAGCATTCAGTACACAGAAGCCTCAATAATAATCTCTAATAATGGAGTAAAAATATGGTATCCAGACTGTGATAGAGAGATCTCCCTTTCAAGTATACACTTCATTGACATTAGCAACTTTCATCAAAAGGCTAATCCTATTTCCATTGCTAACTTTTTTTGTCCTCAAATCTTTTATTGTAAATAATCAAGCAGCTTCATTTTCTCTTTTGGAAATAATTTTTATGGAAGAAGACAATAGAGCTGCAATTGTTTGAAGCACATGATTCTCTATTGTGAATGAAAGAGATATATTTAGTGTTCAGTTCTTCTGGGTCAATAATCTAGTTATTTCTTTCTCTTCTAAATTTAGCTTTTTCAATTCAATGTTCCTCCTCTCATCCCCCCACACCCAAAGTGTAATTTTATCTTTCATTACAGGCATTGCTAATAGTTTCATTTGATCCCAACACTGTATTTATCTTGAGTTTTGCTGTAATGCTAAAACACAGTGTTCTAATTTTAGGACTTGACTGAAGGTTTGAAATGTGTTATTTCTAAATTTACCCTTGCAGCAAATTTTTATGAATATTAGAATTTAGTATTGCTTCTCCATTATCTGGTTATAACTACTATGACAACACTATATTCTTAGGAAAGTTTTTACATTTAAAAACCTGTTATATAAAGTTTATGAATAATGATATAAATATACACCATTCTAAGTTGCTCTGAAAATCTACCTGAAGTGACCTATATAGTCTAGTTTGGTCATGTTCTGAGTTTTGATAAAAAGTAAAACCATAAAATTGATCCTATTTTAGAAATTATGACTAAATTCATTCATATATAAATATTCTAATTTAAATACATTTTAAATTGTCTTTTGAATGTTACACACAGATATGGGATTGCATAACTACCTGTCTTTCTAACCACAGATAAATGACCCTCCTCTCCATTTTTCTTCTAATTTCCTTGGTCAAGTTCTTATACATTTGTTCCTCTAAGTCGATAATTTCTCAGCACATTTAGAGGAGCAATTGAAATGTGCTCCAATCAGCCAATTCAAACACAAGCAAAGGAGGATATTGAGAATCTGAATGAGTCATTATAAAAGTCAGAAAAGTCTCAATTTAGGCAATTGTTCATTATTAGATATAGACAATAATGATAACAATTGGTCAAAAATAGTTCTGGACCAAACTTGGAGAGTTGCTTTATATTTGGCATTACTGGCATTGCAATTTGATGATTAGTGTTCAGTTCTTCTGGGTCAGTAATCTAGTTATTTCTTTCTCTTCTAAATTTAGCTTTTATGAGAAACAATACACAGAGAGACACATATATTAAGGGAGGTATGCTTCCATAGGATACCACATGCTTTCATCTAGGAAGTAAAATGAAAACCTTCCTATATACTACCAGTAAAATAAACAGCTAAGCAATTGATAATGCATACGAGAAAAAGAATTACTAAAAACCATGAAAATGTTTGCTGAATCTTATAGAAATAAGAGAAATGCAAATTAAATACAAAAAATATACCATATCATATGAGGTAATATCCTTCCGCAAATAGCGATGAAAACTTACTGTTTAACCATGGGTCCTTCATTTTGTTGACCAATTCTGGTTCATCTTAGCATCTTGTGAAACTTTGGAATAAAAGTTTTTGCTCTCATAGAGTCATCCCAGGCAATCTTCACTCATGAAAGACGGGTTTAGTATAAAGTCATTTTTTCATATGAATAAACACCAACATTACATGTGCATGAAAATTTTTCAAGATTCATTATCAGCCCAATTATGCATTTGTCCTTGGAAAATTATCTGTGAATACTCAAAAATAATGTGTGTTCTGTGCCGGTTGTCCATGTTGTACTAGTGAAATAATTTAGGTGACACTGATTGATAGTTTGCACATTTCCCATGCCCTTCATTTATTCTTGCTCCAGTTGTTACATGAATTACTGAGAAAAAGATATTAAAAATTCCAGCCATGATTGCAGATGTGTCTGTTTCTCAGTTTAGATTTGTCAGTTTCTGTCTTGGCTCTTTTGAAGCTCTGTTATTATCAACACACATATTTAGGACTTTTAACATTTATTGTCTTTAAATTATTTTAATAAATTTATCATTCCATTTCAAGCGTTCTACTGTTTGTTTGTTTTTTTTAAACAAAGTATTCTCTTTGAATCCCAACATTCATACTTAAATTATTTTGGGTGTAATTTTAAGTGCATCTACATTTAAATTAAACTCAACACAGTTTTTTTGGTTTGTTGATATTTAGGTTATTTGTGTTTCAAGTGATTGATCACCATTTCCACCCGGGTCAGAGTTGCAATCAGTTTTTATACTATTTTATCCTACAAAACTCATTTTAGCATTTTTTTGTAGTGCAGATATGCTGGCAAAAATCTCAGCTTCTGCTTACCTGAAAATAAATTTACTCCACACTCATTATTTTCACTTAACATAGAAAATGGCATTGACATTATTTCTTTCATTATTTTAAAGACATTATTCCATTGTCTTTTGGAATCCATTGTTCATGAGGAGTGTTAATAGTACCATCATTCCTGTGGATATAGAGAAAATACCTACACCTTTCTACACATTCAGGGGTTTCTAGAGAAATTTTACTAAAACACAGGATTATGCAATAAAAACAGGTACTGAATGATAGTTTATTACCATATGTATAAAAATAATTCCAGTGAGATTTTCTACCTCCAAAGGTATGTGTTTGTATTTTGTGGCAGGATGGGGCATGGGACCTTACATGTATTTCTACACTGTAAAGCTGAAGACTCTTGATATTCTCTGAGTCTTGAAAAGATTTGCTTGCATTATAAAAGTGATAGAGTTAGAATCTGTGCTCCTTTCCATCCTACTTACAAAGAGCAAAGATTTTCCTTCTTTCTTTAGGAGGGGGCAGAGGAGAACTGCCTTGTATAAAAATAAAAACATTCATTTTTACCCTCATTCATCACCTATTGGTGACTCTCTTGTATTGAATGTGAAAACTAGTTCTTGTTGTTTAGGCGTAAGAGTAGGGCACTAAGAGTCTGAACATGTTTTTAAAATATAATATATATATATATATATATATATATATATATATATATATATATATATAATCGTGGAATGCATTACAATTCTTATTATACAGATAGAGCACAATTTTTATATCTCTGTTGTATACAAACTATATTCACAACAATTTGTGTCTTTATAAATTTACTTTGGATAATAATGATCATCACATTCCACCATCATTTCTAACCCCATACACTTTCAAGATTTGCTCCCAAATTGTAGGCTATTTACCCACATAGTGTTTCTTTTGCGGAATAGAAACTTTTTACTTTGGGTCCATCCATTTATTGATTCTTGATTTTAATTCTTGTGCCAGAGGAGTCTTAATAAAGGAAATTGGGGCCTAATCCCATAAGATTAGGGCCTACTTTTTTTTCTATTAGATGCAGGGTCTCTAGTTGTATTCCTAAGTCCTTGATCCATTTTGAATTGAGTTTTGTGCATGGTGAGAGATAGGGGTTTAATTTCATTTTGTTGCATATGGATTTCCAGTTTTCCCAGCACCATTTGTTGAAGAGGCTATCTTTTTCCCACTGCATGTATTTTGAAACTTTGTCTAATATAAGATAATTGTAATTTTGTGGGTGAGTCTCTGTGTACTCTATTCCATACAATTGGTCTACTGTTCTGTTTTGGTGCTAATACCATGCTGTTTTTATTACTATTGCTCTGTAGTATAGTTTAAATTCTGGTATAGTGATGCCACCTGCTTCACTTTTCCTGCTAAGGATTGCTTTAGCTATTTTGGGTCTCAAAAAGATAGTGTATCACGATCTCCTCTGATTAGATTTCCCTTTAGTGTAAGCCCTCTCTCTGCTGATTTTCATCATTGTTTTTCATTTTCTCTTCTTGAATATTTTGTTAAGGATGTGCTGTAGTGCAGGCTTTTTAGTGGTAAATTCTTTTAACTTTTAATTTTTCAGATGAATTTCATGATTGCTTTTTCTATTTCTATGAGGAATTCCATTGGGATTTTTGATCCGAATTGCATTAAATCTCTATAGTTCTTTTGTAAGTGTGGTCATTTTGATAATATAATTCTGCCTGTCCTAGAGCAAAGTAGATATTTCCATCTTCTAACGTCTTCTTTGACTTCCTTTTTTAGGGTTCTTGAATTTTCATTATATAGATCTTTTACCTCTTTTGTTAAGTTGATTCCCAAGTATTTTATTATTTTTTTGAGGTTATTGTAAATGGGGTAATTTTCCTCATTTTACTTTCTGAGGATTTGTCCCTGATATACAGAAATGCCTTTGATTTATGGGTGATAATTTTATATCCTGCTACTTTGCTGAATTCTTTTGCTAGTTCTAGAAGTTTTCTGGTGGAACTTTTTGAATTTTCTAGGTATAGAAATTATATCATCAGCAAATAGTGCCAATTGAGTTCTTCTTTTCCTATGTGTATCCATTTGATTTCTTTAGTCTGTCTAATTACTCTGGTCAGTGTTTCAAGAACTATGTTAAATAGAAGTAATGAAAGAGGGCATCCCTGTCTTGTTCTAGTTTATAGATGGAGTGCCTTCAATTTTACTCCACTTAGAAAGATATTGGCCTGGGGATTAGCATAGATAGCTTTTATGATGTTCAGCTATGTTCCTGTTATCCCTAGTTTTTCTAATGTTTGAATATAAAGGGGTGCTTTATTTTGTCAAATGCTTTTTCTGCATCTATTGAGATGATCATATGATTCTTATCTTTAAGTCTATTGATGTGATGAATTACATTTATTCATTTCCTATGTTGAACCAACCTTGCATCGCTGGTATGAACCCCACTTGATCATGATACACTATCTTTTTGATATGTTTTTCTATTCTATTTATCCGAATTTTATTGAGAATTTTTTCCATGAGATGAATCTCTTGGAGGAAGCATATTGTTAGTTGTTTTCTTTTCTTTTTTTTTTTATCCAATCTGCTAGTCTATGTCTTTTGGTTGGTGAATTTAGGCCATTAATATTCAGGGTTATTATTGAGACATGATTTGTATTCCCAGCTATATTTTTTTTTGTTTATTTTTGCTATTTAATGTGACTTGGTTTCTCCTCTGATTAGATTTCCCTTTAGTGTAAGCCCTCTCTCTGCTGATTTTCATCATTGTTTTTCATTTTCTCTTCTTGAATATTTTGTTAAGGATGTGCTGTAGTGCAGGCTTTTTAGTGGTAAATTCTTTTAACTTTTGTTATCATGGAAGGTTCTTATTTCATCATCAAATCTGCGCACTCATCTCTCATCTGCATAGCTTTCATTTAACTTCTACCTGCTCAGCGGAACACTGTTGCTTCAGAAGTGCACAACTCAAGCATCTTTGCTCTCAGCTATGCAATACCATGCTCTACTTATGCTTCAGCTTTCTTTGGCATAATAGGAAAGCATTCCTAAGTGGAAGGCTGAGGTGTTTGCATGACTTATTTTTATTTCTTTTCCTACAGATCAACATTTTTCACAGTTCTTTTAGAGTGCCTGAAAACAGTTATACCACAGTTTTCATCCAATTCCATAGATGTCATAAGTAGGTGGGCAAGTCAAGCACCAGTTACTTTGTTATGGATTAAAAAAAAAAAGTTGTTACAGGAGCTACTTTTCAAATGGATGCAATTATTAGCCGAAGAGGTTCTGACATTACCCTAAATTGCAAAACTTTTACTGTAATTATCCTGTTGGGGTCTGCCAGAGCTCAACACAACATCTGTATTTGCTAAAAAACCAAACCAAAACAAAACAAAAACCCTTTTCTAAGAAGTATGGTATACTGTAAGGTACAATTAGAAGAATGACTTGCACCACAGCCTGAATTTCTTACAGATACACACCTCCACCCCTTTTATTGTTTCTAGTTCACACTCAAAAGTGACTGCTTTTATGGAATCGGATAAAGATTTCAAAAACAGAATGCCAAATATGGGAAGTATTTGCTCCATAATTAAAGGACATCTATAAAATACTGTGTCACTTTCTTCATGATGAAATTATAAATGCAGTATCTCTTTTCTCACTCTAATGATTTTCAGTTTATTTAAATCTGACATATTATTAACATTATTATGATTATTTCATCCCACAATTTAGGTTTTTTTGTTCCCGCTGACTTTTACTCCTTCCCCTCCTATTGTCCTGCTTACTGCTAGAAATATTTTATTTCAAATTAACTTTTCATCTTATGTATACATTTTTGTTTTATTTATTAATCTTAATTTAGCTGGTCAGTAGATTAAACTATGCTTGATAGATTCAGTTCTTGTACCAAAAATTATATACTATACCACCTCACATGTAATGTAAGAGCACAAAGGCCTAATTTTTCTATTAACCCTTCCCCTTCTTCATACAATTGCTATAAAATTTATTTCTACATATGGCATATGCTTCACAATCCAGGTAATATTTATAATTTTAGACAATTGTATATTTGAAATATAAAAAATTAGAGTAAAACTCCTTTTATATTTATGTATATATGTACCATTTCTCATGTTCTTCATTGCTTAATATACAGCTAAGTTTCTTTCTGTTTCCTGTTTCCTGCATCCTAAAGAAGTTTCTTTAACATTTCTTGAAGTAGTGAAAGTTTTCTGGTGAATTTTTAGCTATGATTTTTGTTTATCTTAGCTAAAAATGTTTATTTGAAACATTTTTTAAATAAAATTTACTTTCAGAGGATAGGTTAAACATATTTATCTCCTCAAACACGTATGACTATTTTTTGTACCTTGTTTTTTTGTACTGGAGATTTAACCCAGGGATGTTTTGTCACTGAGCTACATCCCTCCTCCTTTTTTATTTTGAGACAGGGTCTCCCTAAGTTGCTGAGGCTGGCCTTGAACTTGTGATTCTCCTGTCTCAGCCTCCCAGTCACTGGAATTACATGTATGCCCCACCTTACATGGCCATTCATCACTTCTTTATGGCAAAACATTAAAGTCTTTCTTCTAGTTTTATGAAATGGACAGTGAACACCTGCCACCTATATTTACCCTATGTGCAGAAGCATGACAGGATTTCTTACTCCCTTCCAATTGTAACTTAGTACCCATTGACCAACTTTTCTCCATTCCATCATTTTATTTATTTTAAAATGTTGTTTACAATCAACTACTTTATATCACTGCTCTGATAATTTCAGTGTATCTTTCATTTTGGGTTTAATTTTAACTATGTTTTTTCATCATTGTTCTGGACCACATTGCACTCCTTTGACATTGTATTGTTCAAAGTCCAGAGTTTGTCAATTGCCTTAGAATATGCTGAGGTGGCTGATAGTTGATTGTTTTTCTATGATTCCTTTTGGTAGTAAAATCATTGGTGAATCAGCTTCTCCCCCTCCCCCTTAAGTCTCACTTTGAAATGCTCTTTGTTCAGTTCTTAAGTAGCCTCTACTTCAGGGACAGAGTGGCCTTCTGTGTTGATTATTCTGGGGTCTCAGTTGAATTTTCGGGTATTCAGGATTGCCATCTGATTGATTGAAAATCATTGTTTCTCAATACTATGTAATATTCAGATTTTATGTTGTGCTAACTGTTCTCTAATTGTATGATCATTTAATTTGGTAAATAAACTGTATAACAGCTGCAAGGTGTAACTCCTAGGTTACCTAGATATATCCATCTTCCCAGTGAATTTTTATTTTGATACCTGGATTTATATTTTCCTGAGGAAAGATTCCAGGAAAGTTGATGGTATACCATTGTATAAGGGCATTTCTCTGCATGATCTATACTCTTCCTTAGAGTGCTTTGGTTTTGTGAATGGGATTGCAGAAAATTAGTTAAGAGCCTTACTAAACTGATGGTCTGTTTCATTTCTAAGGATCCACCTCCAGGTATCTTTGAAGGGAAAACACTCCAGTTGTCATTCAGTTCCTATGCTATATTACTGTTAGTGCACTGTTTTAGTCAACTTTTTCTCTGCCATGACCAAGAGACATGACAAGAACAGTTAGAGGAGGTTTATTTGGGGGCTTACAATTTCAGAGCCTTCTGTCCAAAGATGTTCAACTACATTTGCTCTGGGTCTGAGGCAAGGCAGAACATCATGGTGGAAGAGTATGGTGGAGGAAAGTGGCACAGGACATTCTATCAGGAAGGAGAGAGGGGTGGGGGGAGAGCGCAAGCGAGAGTGCCAGAGAGAGATTAACTCACCAGGGACAAAATATAAATCTTGAAGGAATTCCCCCAGTGAACCACATCCACCAACCACATCCTTCAAACTCCTACCTGCCTACAGTTACCACCCAGTTAATCACATCAGGAGATTAATACATTGATTAAATTAAGGCTCCCATAACCCAAATGCACATCAGCTTTTTGTTGACAAGTCACAACACACACACTCTTTCTTTCAGGTAATTGTGATTTGTCCTCTGCTTCTTTTGTGACCCTGGTATTTGTGCTGGCATCAGGTGGTCCATTTTTATGTTACCATTCCTACCACTATCTCTTGGCCACAGAGAACGAGCACTAGAAGAATGGTGTGCTCTCCTCACCAATGCATTAAAGGATGAACTGGTGAAAGCTATTTGAGAATAGTTTCAGATGATGGTTTAGAAGGTTCTACATAATATATCTGTTTCAATATTCTCATCTTTTTCAGTCATCAAATCTTGTACAGTATGCCAGGTAGAAACTCATATTTTGAGATCATTAACTAAAGACTACCATGGAATCAACATTGAAAATAATAGTGAATTACCTATTACAACTTTAGAATTAAGAAAAGATTTGAAGTAATTCAACAACATTTTATGGACCATCATCTCTCCCAGAGGTCTTTTATTTTTATTTGCATAACAAATTTGTAAACACAGCTTGTTCTATGTCAGCTATTATTCTAAGCCACTTGGCCTGTTGGAGGTCTGGTGGTTAGAAATCTGCAGAATCACAGAATGCAGAAGTGGACATTAACTGAGGTAACTGATGATAAGAATGTGAAGACAAAAGACATTTACTATTAGCAAATAGTAACTACAGAGTTTAGATTTTTATTTGAAAGGATGACAACAGTCAAATTGAATTTATAACTAAAATGAATATTTAAGGCCTTGGTTGGTAAAGACTTCATAATTCTGATTCTTTTACTTAGTTTAACTAATTAAATGTTTCCTTGGATCTATTTACTGATAATAAATTATTAATGCTCAAATTTTGAATGGTTTGTGGATTCTGAAAGCAACCAATATGCCTTTTAGTGTCTGTAATTATTGTATGTGATTATGGCAGAAAGTCCATAATGAGCTTCTTGCATATCTACACATTTTGTGATGAAGTATTGAAAGCTTCATTCAAGAGTACATTTTCCACCATTTGTATAGTTAAAAACCTTGTGAGTTGGATATAGAGTATCCGTCTGGGGAGGAAGGCATATGTGTTTCTTAACCTGAATAATAAAGATATACATCCCCTTACTGTAAAGACTGAACAGAACTGATAACACTTCCCATATATAATTGGTGTTTTCCATGTTAAGCATTCCTTACCTGTGACACAAATGCCCTTTGTGTGCAGTATCCACCTGGAACTTTCTCTGCATCTCCCACCATGGGAATTGGAGGAAAAGAGGAACAGATGCAAACATGAAGTTGATACTGCCTGCCATGCCACTGCCCTTAACCCCACACTGCCCTTAAATGTACATATGTTTATCTTTTATATTCTCAAAAAAAAAAAGCCCACAAACAAACAGTTTCTGACAGCATCTATGAAATACAGCAAGCTCACTTGTCAGAATACATAAAGGAAAAAAACCTCAGAACCTCCAAAACTCTTGATAGTTGTTTCCTAAGAATTGTGTGCATGTGTGTGTGTGAGAGGGAGAGAAGGGGGGTGGCACAGAGAGAGGGACAGTTCTAGATTCAAAACCTGGTGTCCTATTATTAATAAATGTTTACATGTTTTGTTTCTTTTACTATTGACTGGCAGGGTATATCTTAAAACCTAATGTGGATAGTCCCCCAAATGCTAAATATTTACACATGAAAATACCTATTACATTAAAATTATATTAAGTATAAATCAGTATGCATTAAGTAATAAGCAGTGTGATTGTTCGATGAAATGTATATACGCTTATTTTGCATATTCTCAAAAAAACAAATTCATTTAATTTGGGGAAAAAAACAATGAATTTAATCTAAAAGAAAAAATTTTGATGTCCAACAATTTACTTTTATTTTTTAAAATTTATTTTTTGTTTTTTTTTATTATTAGTTGTTCAAAACATTACAAAGCTCTTGACATATCATATTTCATACATTTGATTCAAGCAGATTATGAACTCCCATTTTTACCCCGTATACATATTGCAGATTCACATCGGTTACACATCCACTTTTTTACATACTGCCATACTAGTGTCTGTTGTATTCTGCTGCCTTTCCTATCCTCTACTATCCCCCCTCCCCTCCCCTCCTCTCTCCTCCCATCTTCTCTCTCTACCCCATCTACTGTAATTCATTTCTCTCTCTTGTTTTTTCCCCTTTCCCCTCACTAACAATTTACTTTTAAAATTATGATTCTAAGGCAATTTTACTCACAGTATAAGCTCATATTCAAAAATCATTTGATGAATAAAATTTTTATCAAGCTAGTTTGCTTTTTTATTTTGTAAATCAAAGCCAATTATTATTTGTGTGTGTGTGTAGATATTTTAAAAATTGGGCGAATATGCACTTTATTTGAAAATATTTAGAAATAAGATATGTTTACAATTAAATTTAGCTTTATGTTACAGGAGTTACACCGTGTTCAATTTCAAGATTTCCTCTTAAGGAATAAAAATATAATTCAAAAACTCAAAATGCTATGTTGTATTATATAACACAAATGTATAATCTTTGATTTACATTGAGGTTACATCATGATAAACACATTTGAGTTGAAAATATCCTAAGTTGAGGTGCATGTGGTATACCCAGCCTATCAAACATCATACTTGGCACTACAGTACCTGTTATCTTCATGGTAATGAGACTGACTGGCTCCATTTCCTCATATAGCTTTAAAGTTTGTTCTGTTTTTGTTATTGTTCTGTTTGTTTTTTTGTTTTTCAGGAAGCTTTTTATTTTTATGATTGCTCAATAATAGACAATTTATAAATGTGTTTAACGAGTAAATTGTATTCAGTTGCCTACAACATAATGAATAACTCTTAAAAATTAATTAGGTCGGGCTGGGGATGTGGCTCAAGTGGTAGTGTACTTGCCTGGCATGCGCAGGGCGTTGGGTTAGATCCTCAGCACCACATAAAAAATAGAGTAAAGATGTTGTGTCTACCGAAAACTAAAAAATAAATGTTAAAAAATTCTCTCTCTCTCTCTCTCTCTCTCTCTCTCTCTCTCTCCCTCTTAAAAAATTAATTAGGTCATAGAAAAAATTAACTATAATATATGTTACCTGAGTAACTTTACAAACACTTGTGCTTGTGAAGCAGATCTCTTTTGGAATGTACACTTTTTAACAAAACCTCACCCTGTCAGGCAAGCACTTTCTGTGAGTTATCTCCTCCTATTAGATTTTCATTTGTGGTGGGAATGGCACTTGCTAAGCTTTCCTTTGGAATCCTTCACCCTTTATTGAACTCTTGTGAGTTACTACCATCAAATGTCTATCATTATTTAGAACAAGAAATAGTATCAAGGGAACTCCATACACCAGTATTCCACAATTAGATAGGCTGAACATATAACAGTAACATATTAATACAGAAAGTTGTTAGAGAAGTGATATTAATTTCATAGTTTTACCATAATGTCAGTGTATATGTTATGTTTTAGATTATAACCATAGATCTATATGTGCATTTTTGGTAGATTGTGTTTATTGTGCACAAAATTTATACTTTATTTCACAACATCTAAGCTTTCTAGATGTCCTCAGGTGATAGTGAATCATAAAGAGTAGTGCTAGTGAAATAGCCAATTTGTAAGTATCTTTTTGTTATAACTGCTAGAAAAGATGCATCTTGGGCATGGAATTACTTTATCTCTGGGGACTGTGTATCAGGACTCCTGCATTAGGCTGGCAACAGAGGGGCACAGGGAAACACACAGGGAAGATGGGAGCAAGTGCTCAAAGATTTACATTTTGATGTGAGCCGCTAGTGTATGTGCATCTTCTGGCTGTACATAGGGATACTTTAATTCACTGGGAACATGCATTCTTGCTAATATTTTAGTAGTAGAAATCAGGTAAAGAAGCAAGCTTGGTCTATTCTGTTGCTGTCTCATTTTAAATTGAGTATTAAGGGAATGCATTATTTTAGTTATAACTCTTCCAATATGTCTATCTAGAGGCCTGATGCCATTTCTGTCTTCAGTGAAATTTTTGTCCAAAAGAAAGGATAACAGATTGAGTTGGTGTAGTGTATTCTTGGTTATCAAAAAATACTCATGTAGCTTTGGGATTTTGAATTGGTGAATATTCATGATGTGTGGAAAAAGCATGATACACACCAAGATCTCAATCACACAAAATGGGATATTGTGTATATACACACACAACATAGGGGGACACGTTCAAGTAAGCTGCTTGTGACTGGATGACTTTGTCCTTTCCTTCTGTTTTTATTTTTCCTATAATGTACAATTAACTTTTAAAAGATACAAACTGTTTTAAAAGCCTGAAAAAAATTCCAATTATAATATTCAAAAGAGTAAAAATAACTGTCCTTAAAGAATTAGGAAAATAAAAGTATTCATTTTAGGCTGACATTTTGTTAGCTAAACTATCTCATATTTGTGAGTCCTGCGCAGCAAGTTTCCATGAATTTAGACTTAGTATGCTTAAGAGCATTGTGACTAGACCATTGCTCACTCCAAGATCTCTAATTTGTTCCAAATTATCACAATTAAGGAAGGAGCTTTAAAGCTTTCATCATTACATAAAAGCTGCTTTGGTTTCATAGTATTCTGCTTTGGCATTTTGAAATTAGATAGTTTTAGGTTACTTCTTTCCATGTGAAAAATTGAAACTGCAGTAATTGATCAACAATTTGCAAAGCTGTACTTAAGATTTTATTCTAATCTTGGTTTATCAGAGCATTGTAATTTTACTACAAAATTGGCTCAGGAATTAAAATTAATCTCTTAATTTCCATCTGACATTAAACCAATCAAAAATAAAAACTTTTGTGTATGTAAAGAGAAATATCTGTTGATAGAAAGCATTGTTTTAAATTGATTATAAATCAAAATGTTAAACCATTTATAATTATTTATGAATAATATTTCACATACACAGATTTAGAATGAATTAAGAGAAATTTCATATGTAACTATCAATTTTATATTATTTATATCAAACAGTATTTGATCAGTAAGTTCACCTATAGGAATTTGTATAATAATGAGAAAGTAATCAAATAGATCACAAATATTATTAAAAATATTTGCCAAAATGTTCACAAAACTCTCATTTATAACACACAAAATATATAGATATCAACTGTCCAAAAAATGGCAGATTTAAAGGAATCATGGTATAGGCAATACATGGACATTATAAAAACATAATCTTAATTTTTGAGGAATATATGAGAGTATAAGATATTAGAAGTATGAAGTTTTCTCCTAGTTTAAAATCCTGAATATTAAATATTACATATTAAATATATATTTATTTTAAAAGCAGAATTAAACAAGGAATATTAACATTGGCTTCTTTGAAACATGTGACTAATGGACTTTTCTTTTTTCTTTTTTTTTTTGCCTTTTTTTCTTTTTTCCTTTCTGGTTTTCAAAACTTTACAAATCACTAATTAATATTCAATAATTTAAGAATTTTAAAATCCTAAAATTATGCAATGCTATTTATATTTTACCTTTTCTATATATTATTAAATCTAAATGAAAAAATGGTATGCTTAGATATAAGAACATTAAATTTATACTTGCTTATACCTCATATAAAGAGTTATGTCTTATGTTCTTCTAATGCTATATTTCTAGTATTTTCATGGCCCATGTACATTTACATATTGTCCTAACATAATAATTCTTGGGGCACAAGAATTTGTGATTCAGAGGAAAACATCAGTATATAACAAAAAGCAAGGTGAGATTGACAGGGCTCAGAGGCAGGTTTTCTGTGGCAAATTTGAGAACAATGGAGGTGAGGACCTGATAGAGAGGGACCGAGCATATGGATACAGGCTAGAACTGGGCTGCTTCTTAGCTAGCTTCTCCTGGCATGCTATTGCCTGAAGGTTGAATCGCCTAAAACTCATTCTGAAACTGAATCCTTAATGCAGTGTTATTAAGAAGTGGGCCTTTAGAGGTAATTAGGTCATGAGAGCAGAACATTTATAATACTTGTACCAATGTCCACAATTGCTAGATTTTGAATTCCACAAATGAACTACTTCACTTAAATATCAACTGTTAAAGTACATGATGAGTTTTGGAGTCAAAACAGCTTGAGCTTTGGATTGTTGTTCTGCTACTAGAGGCCTGATACTGGGTAAATTAAGTGAGCTGTCTAAACCTGAGTTTCCTCATCTGTGGTACAGAAATGTTTTTAAAACTCTATTATATAGTTTTTGTTCTTAAAGAAAAAGGATTAATTAGTTCAATTATTAGTCTGGATTCTCCAGAGAAATAGAACCAATAGGATGGCTAGGATGAGTGTATGTATATAGAAAAAAATTTCTTCAAGGAATCAGCTTGAGGGATAGTGGAGGCATGGTAAGTCCAAAAGTCAGATGGAAAAGGCCAGCAGGACAGGGGGATGAATTGCTCTTTGGGGCTAAAGGCAGTTAGGTCTAGGCCACAGGAAGAGCCAGTGATGTAGCTGACATTTTCATCAGTGTGCTGGGCACAGTTTCCTCTTGCCAAGGAAGTTAAACTTTCCTTTTATCTAGGCCATCAGCAAATTCTACAAGGCCTACCCACATTCTGAAGGCAATCTGTTTGACTCCAAGGCCACTGATTGAAATGTGCATCGCACACAAAAACACCTTTAAAAATACCCCAAATACTGTTGATTATGGGTATGGACACTTTGGTCAGCCATGTTGATACGTGGATTTAACCATCACAATTCACATTTTGTGGGATTTCTAGTACAAAACTATCTATTGTTAATATTATAAGGTCAAAATAAGTTGTTACTCAGATTTATAATTGGTCCTGTTTTAACAACATATTATAATATAGAAAGTTATTTCAACTTTTGTTTAAATATTGACAGGTTAAAATAATAAATTATCAGTAGTGATAAAAAAACTCAGTGTGATTTCTTTTCACATTTAGACTAGATAATTATGTCCCTCAATGTTTTTCATAAATGTTTTCTTATTCAATGTCAAAATGAAAGTACGATAATAATTAATTTACAAATCCATGATATTAGCACAGGAATTAAATTTTAGTCCTTTCATCTAACAATTATATTACAGAAACTCTGAAATTAGGAATTGCAGATTACTCATTTATTCAATATTTTCCATGATACTAAATAACAGAGATCTTTTCTAGCAGATCCAACACTTTCCAGGGCTCTGGGACTGTGGTGTACCAGATGTATTCTTCTAGCTTTTTGATACTGAGATCCTCCAGTCTACCAAATTGTAGGATACACTTGCAGTTTTTATTTTTGAAATATTTACAATTGGAATATTGTGTCCTTTAGGCTAGTCACTTCCTAATTCTTATGCAAAATTGTCTTCCTGCAATTTCTCTTCATCATATCTGTGAGGAACAAATATTTCCAGGATCAGAAATTATTTTCATTCTCTGTATGTTCCTGTAGCTTGCCAGTGCATATCCTCTATAGTCTTCCTAAAGAGTTGTTTATGAGAGGTAAATTTTCTAAATATTTACATGTGAAAATTCTTACCTCTGTGTTCACACATTTTGGTAATTTGGCAGAGTATAGATTCTAGGTGGGAAATAGTCTCTCACCATGTTCAAAACAAGCTCCATTATTTTAGAGCTTCCTGTGTGTAAGGAATACTAACACAATTCACAGTTTCTTCCTTTGTCACCACCTATTTCTGTTTTTGTTCCCCAATTATACTCCTTTCTGGACCCTCATAGAATTTCCTTGTCATTTCTGGTGTCTTCATTTTTTGATAAGAATTCATGAAACGGATTATTATTTTTCAATGTTTTCTATTTTCAGTGGGCACCACTAATCTGGAAGTCCCAAACTCTTCTTCTTAAAGGAAATTTCTTGTATTATCATTTTAAATGTTTTATCTTTCCATCTTTTTTCTCATTCTTTCTGTAAATACTACTACTAAAATGTCATGCTTCTTGAATTGACTCTTTAAGACATTATCTCATTCATTATCTTCTAATAAATATTCTCATAACTTGGAAACTTCCCAAATGTATCTAGAATTTTACTCCAAAATATTTTCAAATTTTGGTCACACAAAGTTTTAGAAAACTAGAGGCAAAAGTAAAAATGGAGGCCCATATACATAAGTATTAAAATGATATATCATGCTAACAATCTGAAAAATATCTTCTGTCCTTTTATCTTGATAAAAATGCCTTCACATAGTTTGGGTGGCCAAGTTAAAATGTTTAATCTCCTTAAAGTTCTATGCCAAAACAGTGTTGCACAGGGAGATCCATCAGAATCTCAGAACATCATATGAAAATGTGTTTCAATAGAAAATAATTTGTCATGCCAAGACCAAGATGATTTCAAACTAAATTTTGAAAAAAGAATAAATATCAACATCAAAGTGATTGGGACTTTAGAATTATCTCACAATAATTTTGGGGAGGTAGGCTTTTGGGGATTGAATTTTACCACAGAACTGCATCCCCAGCACCCAACCCCTTCTATTAAATGTTGAAATAGGATATAATGAAGTCAATGAAGTTTTTGTTAAGTTGCTGAGGCTGGCCACAAACTTGGAATCTTCCTGTCTTAGCTTTCCAAGCCACTGGGATTATAGGCATGTACTGCTATGCCTAGGTATGATAATAATCTTAAAGTAGTAATGATAAAAATGTTTAAATGGTAATTATTGCTATGATTAAAGCACAAAAATTGAAAAGCCTTAGCAGAAAAATACAATAGTTCAGAAAAAGAAAGGCTATAAAGAGGAATCAAATGGAAAAACAGACTCAAAAAATTCAATAAGAAAAATAAAAAGCTCAGATGTAAGTTCAAGCAGAATAAATTAAAAACAAAAAAAAGATACAGAAAATCAAAGTGGTTATTTAAAAAAATTAAAAATTGTCAGACCTCTAGCACAAATATAAAGAACAAAGAGAGAAGTCCAGAAATTATAAGTATCAATGACACACAAAATATTACTACAGACACTAAACATATCAATAAGATGAGCGAGAACACTATGACTAATTCTAAACACATACATTTGACAACTTAGATGAAAAGTACTGATTCTTCAAGAACCAAACACTATTATACATGCCCCAGAATAAATAATTTGTATAGCCCTTTAACTAATAAAAAAATTGAATTTATAATTTAAAACCAGCGTAAAAGGAAGACTGTTAAGACCAAATGGTTTCACTAAAGTGTAGTTTTTAAAAAAAAAAAAATTCTCTGTGATCTCTTCCAGAAAGGGGGAAGGGTTGAAGGATAATTGCTCAATGAAATTTTATGAATTTTCTATTATTCTGATGCAAAAACCAGACAAAGATAGTACTATGGAAGAAAACCATGCACTAATATCCCTATGAATACAATTAAAATGTTCTTAACAAATTATTTTAGCAAAGACCATTAATCAGTACAACAAAATTACATCAAAATAAGTATACACCATTACCAAGTGGGGTATCCTAAGGATATAAGGATTGCTTAATATTCAATAACTAATCAAATTAACCCAACATATTAGCATAATAAAGAAGAAATGCACATGATCTTATCAATTAATGTTGAAAACACATTTAAAAATTTGACTAAATACACATTCATAACAAAACAGGAAAAAGAAGAATGGAGAAGATATTCTTCAACTAGAACATAGAACCTATCAAAAAAAAAAAAAAAAAAAAAAAAAACCTCCCAAAACAAACAAAAGGAAAAAAAAAAAAACAACTACAATAAATATCAGTGGTATGGCTGAACACTTTCCCCAAAGATTGGAAATGCCAACCCCACAAGGCTGATTTTTAACTTTTACCCTGGTGATCAAAATAATATTGAAAGTCCTCATCAGTGGAACAATGTGAGAAGTGGAATGTAAAGTCTATAGATCAGCAAGGAAAAACTATTCATAGATAACATGATCATCTATATAAAAATGTCCAAAGAATCTAGGATAAAAGAAAGAAAGAGACAAATACCACCCAGAAAAAGTGAGTTCAGCCAGGTCATAAGATTCAAGATATACTCTAAAAATTCAATCATATATCTCTATACTATCCAAGAATATATAAACAATGGAATTAGAAATATAGATTATAGTTACTCAAAAATAAATAAATATATTTAATGAATTGAAGAAAACACAAATAGTACTTGTATGCTGAAAACCATACAATGTTTATGAATTATAAGATAAAATATATAAATGACCAGAGAGGAGTAATGTGTTCCTGGATTGGAAGACTTAATATAGTAGAGATATAAATTCTACCAAAATTTACATACACATTTAACACAATTCCTATTAGTATTCTAGAAAAAAGTTTTGCACATAAAAAGCATTATTCTACAACTTATATGGAAATAATAGTGAATATAAATAGTTAAAACCATTTTTAAAATAGCAGAACAAAATAGAAGTAATCTATTCAATTTTAATATTCATAATAAAGTTATATTAATGGTGATTATAGGTAGAGAAATAAACATATAGATCAATGAAATAAAATAGGAATCAGAAAGAGATTGATGCAAATATGTTATATTGGACTTGTAGTAAACAAATGTATTTCAATGGAAGAATGATAGTATTTTTAACAACTTTTCAACAAATGATCCCCTACTGAACATACATATGAAGAACCAGATCAAGCACACACACACAAAAAAAGATGTGAATTTCTTTTTTACACAAAGTTTTCTTTGAATGGTCTATTTTGCTTAAATGTAAAATGTGAAACTATATGTTATGGGAAAAATTTTAGGAGAAAACATTCAGAATATATATAGATATTCTATATATTTATTTAAAAATAAAATAAAAAAAATTTAGGAGAAAACATTCAGAATGTATATAGATATATGTTGGCAAAGAGGTCTTAAAGATGATACTACATAAAAATATGTTCAACAAAACAAGATAAATTTGACTGCAATATTAAAATATGTTTACTGAAAAATTATGAAATATCTATTGGGAAAGAAAAACATGTTATAGAGAGATGAACATTTTTGTTCACACAAAACCGTGTGCATGTTTGTAACAGCTTTGCTCATAGTAGCCCCAAAGTGGAAAACACTTCAGTGTTCTTTAAAAAGTGACTGGTCAATCCACACCATTGGATACCACTCAACAGAAAAAAGGATTAGAATACAAGATATATAATACAATACAGAAAATTATGCTAGTGAAAAAAAAAAGATAACACCAAAATTTAGACACTGTACAATTGTATTTTCATAACATTCTCAAAATGACAAAATCATAGAAAATAAAACAGGTTAGTAGTTGCCAGAGGTTGTCATCAATGGGTGATAGGAGAGACCAGTGTGGCTATAAAAGGACAATGTAAGGGATAATTGTTGTAAAGGGAATTCTCTGTATATTGACTTTATCAAGTCAACATTCTGGTTGTGGTATTGTGATTGATACCTGTAGTTTTGCAAAATTTTAATTTTGGGGACAATTGGGTAAAGGATACACAGGATCTCTGTATTGTTTCTTATAATTGCATTTGAGTCCTTTTTGTGGCATTTCAGGAGAGGAGAATATTATAGATAAATGTTGCAGGTTTATTTTTCAAAACCCAAATGATTTTTTTCTTTTTTTAAGAAAAATTTATGCTGTGTTGCACAATGTAATGTGCAGAAAAATGCAAAGTTGATATTGAAAGTCCACTATAATTAAATCTGTGGGGAGCATTAACAAAAATCCTCAAAGTGATGTTTCTGGATACAGATTTTCACTTAGGCCTGCCAACTTCAGCCAATTGAAGGGGATAGTTTCTAAATACAAATTCCATGTGGTAGAATGTAGCTTTTAGTTCAAATTGAATCAACCTCAGATACTTCACAACTGAAGATAATTTTTTGTTATTGTTGCTCGACTTAAAAAAAATTACTTCATGCATTTTTCAATGATTTTAATGTTATAAGTCTAAGTCTTCACTAGATTACAGTGTTAATCATATCCAACTTCTTTTCATTCTAAATAGCAGGATAATACAAACACATTTTCAAGAAAACTTGGAGAAATTGTTTAAAAAGTTTTTTTTCTCTAGTACTGGATGACTTGAAAATCTTCTTTTATATGAAACCCTAGAAAAGTTTTCAAGATAGGACTGCATTCATCCTATAACTTACAGATACTAGCAGAAAATATTTTGTGAAATTTATTTTTGAATAAACTCTTTGTTGTTGTTGTTTAGGCTCCAGGACCACAACTGAAATTATTTATGTAATATTTGCTGTATAATGAATACATTTTCAAACATCCTTTTATTCACTTCTAAACTGAAACATTTAAAAGAAATATAGTGCTCCAGTAACTTTAAATCATTCCCTATTACACAAGGCAATTTGAAACCATTGAAGCATTTTTAAGGGGTTCTTTTTCAAAGTATTCAATGTTTAGGGATTGTAAAGAGTTATTTAATTTTATTGCAGTACTTTAGATTTATTAGTATCATTTAAAAGAAGGAGTGTTATCATATCATATAAATCTATCAACAAAAACAGTATAAAATATATTTAATCGATATAACTGCCATATGGAGACATATGCTGAATGAGAGAGGAACAAAGAAATGGAGAATAGCCATCATAAACAATTTTAAGGTCAGGATTTCATGGATTATAAAGAAAAAAAATTAGGAATAATAAACAAATTAGAACTTTTTAGAAATTTTATATATATGTATATATACATATATATGTGTGTATATATATATATGTATACATATATGTGTGTGTGTGTGCATATGTATATATATGCATGTATGTTGGAACTTCAACAGAGGACATATTCTGTACCTTGATTCAATAAAAGGTATTCATGATCCCAACTTCCTGGTATTCATGATACTGTAGTATATGCCCTATTCTTTTTTTTTTAATTGATTGTTCAAAACATTACAAAGCTCATGACATATCATCTTCCATACATTTGATTCAAGTGGGTTATGAACTCCCATTTTTTACCCCAAATACAAGTTGCAGAATCACATTGGTTACACATCCACATTTTTACATAATACCATATTAGTGACTGTTGTATTCTGCTACCTTTCCTATCCCCTACTATCCCCCCTCCCCTTCCCTCTCATCTTCCCTCTCTACCCCATCTGCTGTTGTTTAATTCTCTCCCTTGTTGTTTTTTTTCCCCTTTCCCCTCACAAACTCTTATATGTAATTTTGTGTAACAATGAGGGTCTCCTTCCATTTCCATAGTTTCCCTTCTCTCTCCCTTTCTCTCCCCCCACTCGTCTCTGTTTAATGTTAATCTTTTCCTCATGCTCTTCTTCCCTGTTCTGATCTTAGTTGCTCTCTTTATATCAAAGAAGACATTTGGCATTTGTTTTTTAAGGATTGGCTAGCTTCACTTAGCATAATCTGCTCTAATG
>NW_025999943.1:2947667-2978387 GCF_001458135.2 Marmota marmota marmota
CCGGGTTTGCATGAGCCAGGGCGGGCAGGGGGCCGTAGCGTGCGGGCGGGGCCGTTAGCAGAGCCGGGAGGGCACAGGCCGTCTGCCAGGCGGGGACCCTTCTCGCTGCTCGGGCCCGCTGAGGGTATGCCCTATTCTTAAGTGTGGGCTGGACCCAATGAGTCACTTGTATGGAATAAAACTTTGCATAAGTGATATTATTTCTGACATTAATCTCAAAAGGTGTTGCCTTCCATCTTACTTGCCCTCTTTTGATTGCTTAGTCTGCTGAAGCAGAAGCAGACAGCCATGTGATAAATTATACAGCAGAGGGTAAGATAAGAAAAAACTGAGGTCCACATAGAAAATCCCATGAAGAGTTGAATCCTGCCGACCACCATATTAGTAGGCTCCAAAGCAGATCCTTCCTATCAATGCCTACAGAGAAGGCTTCAGCCTTGTCAAACAACTTGACATCAATCTCATGAGACATTGAGAGCCAGCTGAACCACACAGAATTTCTCATCTACAGAAACACCAAGAAAATGTTTGTACTTTTAAGGCAATAATTTGTGAGTGAGTTAATTTATCAAGTTGAAGGTACAATATTGTAAAAAAAATTCTAATACATACAACTAAAGCTCAGAGGAAATAACTTTTTAACAAAGAAAACAATTAAATGTCAATGAACTATAAGGTTCAAATTAGGAGTTTACAAAAGAAAAAGTGTGAAGAAAAAGATACTGGAAAATGCAATAATAAAGATACTGTTAAGTATACATGAAATGAATAACAAGGAAAATGATTAATAAGACTGAAACCTGGTATTTTGAAGCATATTAGTAAGTTAGGTGTATTTCTAATGAGAATTAGTAGGGAATAAGGGGGCATTTCAAATAAAAGAGACAAATGTAAAAGGAAAAATAATTAGCCCTAACAAATTAAAATATGACAAAGAAATATGAATTTCAAAGTCCAAATGTGTTTGAAGAAGTGGAAAATGTTCATTTTCTTAATGAAAAAACACAAACTATTTAAATTGATTCACAAATGAAAAACTTGAATAATCTCAAACAGATAAATTGAATTAGTGTTCAAAAATACCCGGGCACAATTAATATCATGGACTATTTAAAAAGTAAAAGTTGATAAACTAATTTTGCAAGGATAAGATAAGCTTCATTCCAAAGCTTGATAAACATACTACAAGAATAAATTTTGTATGTCGTCAAAAAAAGTCTGTATTAAAGTAGGTTACATTTTAGTTCCCCATAAATCCATACCTCTTTTGCAGTTTCATGCTTTTCCTGGCATTTTTACATAAAGCACACTTACAAATAGTAATATTTCTTTTCTGCAAAAATTAGATAAATGAGACATTACTGAATAATAACAAAAATACATAGAGTTTTGAAATATTATTCAATCATGTGAAGTACCTAGAAAATTATTTCTATTACATGGATTTAAAAAAACAATTACTGCTTTATTGTTATACATAATTGTAGGGTTAATTTTGACATAATTTGTTCCACTTTAATCCCTAGTGTTACCCTCTTTCTCACCCCCCTTGATTCCATTTCTCTAGGTTACTGGTCTTTCTTGTATTAATATTTTTAAATTGATATAGTTATACATAAAAGTGGAATTTGCTATGATATACTCATACAAGCATATGGCATAGTTTGGTCACTTCTGGGAAAATGTTTATAATACTTAAATGATGATTTCAAAAGTGACTATCAAGAAATAATATTTTAGAATAAAACATTAGAAAAGCTTTCAAATGGAGAAATTAATTTATGAATTAGTTAAAGTATATACACTTGCCCTGGGAAAAATCTTGCTTAGAGGGATGAGCATATTATTTTTTAGATTAAAACAGGTATGAATACACTGGAAAATGTATTTCATAACTCTCTTATACAGATATGATATCATAAATGAATGAAAAATCAATTGTGAGTTTTCTCAGGAATCTCCAGTTACTGTATAATATATAACCATTTAAATAAGTGTGTATCAGATCTCAAATTCTATAGCAACATTAGTTTCATTATCTCACAGATATTCTATCACAGATAAAGATAGTTAAACTCAACTGAGTTATATGCTGAGAGAACAAAAGTTCATGATTATCTTTCTGTGGATGCTACATAGCACATGATTATTTTATTCATATACAGCAAACAGAAAAATTGATGCATATTGAGGACTTTAAGTTTGATTTTTTTCTGCTACAATTTAGATTCCATAATTAGGAATTATATAAGCATGATCTTAGAGAAATTATAAACATAATATCATGTGAATAAATGGAATCTGTTATTCACAATGATTCATTCATTGCAGATGTGTTAAATGTCTTCCTTCCCCATTTGAAAAAACTTTTGAAAGTCAAAAGGAAGATCTCTAAAAAAAGGCAACATAATGAAAATTAAAAGTTTAAAAAATGAATATGTGACCGATATTTTCAATTCATTTATATCTTCATATCTTGTTTTTCAGGGAGTTAGTTTTAGAAGACAAGGGAAGAGCAGATGAAGAGCTGCTAATACATGGGACTGGAAATCTGTAGGTGTGGCCTTAGCAGAAATGATTACAGACTCAGTTTGATGCATATTATGTTTGTAATGCCTAAGAGATGTCCATATAAAAATATAGTATATACGGGCTGGGGGTTTGGCTCAAGCTGTAACAAGCTTGCCTGGCATGCACGGGGCGCTGGGTTCGATCCTCAGCACCACATCAAAATAAAAACAGATGTTGTGTCCACTGAAAACTAAAAACTAAATATTAAAAAGTTCTCTCTCTATCTCTCTGTCTCTTTAAAATGTATATATATATATATACAGTATACATAAGTTGTGCATTTACCTCTGGAGTTCATGGAAAGTTCTGGCTATCAGAAAATTGGACTGTTTCAAAATACTTATGTACTTGATGATATTCATCCAGCTGTGGGACTGGATAAAATCCCAAAGGAATAGGTATAAGGAGAAAAGTAAAAGTATCATGACTATAATGGTGGGGAGAAGGCATTCCAGGAGAAGGAAATAATGAACAGGGAAAATGCTGCTGAGACATGGGATAAAATGAACACCAAGGTGCAATCATGGGCTTTACCTACATAGATCCAAGATCTCCTCATCTCTTATGCTCTGAAGCTCACATGATTGAATAATATAAATCACCAGAGTGGTGGCACATGCCTGTAATCAATCCCAGCAATTGGGAGGCTGAGACACTAATTTACTGAGGCTGGCTTACAAGTTCAAGGCCAGCCTCAGTAAATAAGTGAGACCCTAAGCAACTTAGTGAGACCCTGTCTCAAAATGTACTAAAATAAAATACAAGGGCTGGAGATGTGGTCCAAACGGAAATCTCCCCTGGATCATGCCCCAATATATATAAAAAAAAATAACCATAAAATTAGGTATAACACCATGTATTTATTTAAAGTGACACAAGACATTAAAATAAATTATAGACTACTTCAGAGAGGTGGTACAAACAAAACTCATTAACAACCCAGAGAAAAATATAGTACTTTTACTAACTATGTTGAACACAAATTTGTATCTTGCGTTTTCTATGCACATTTGAAGAAATATTCATTGGTCATTTATTTAAACGTCAAATAATTTGCAGTACCTAAAAGTGAAGAAGACCATCTTTAATTGTTTAGTCTCCATTTTATTATTATCATGTAAAAAATGCTGATTCCCTTTTTTAAAATTTGATTATAAAATCCACAGGTTTTTGTGTGCACATATTGAGCGTTTTGACAGTTATCTACCATTTTTTTCTTTCATTGTACACTTTTAGGTTACACTACAATTCTTGACAGTCACATGTGAATAGGTCTAGGACCAATACTTCTGAATATTAACTTAAAATCAGTTTGAAAAAATGATTTGAAATTAAGTAAAACAATACAATGACTCAAACTAAATTTGTTGTTATAATCTGTGGAGTAAACTAATTTTCTTTAGTTTGCTTTAATAATATTTATTGATAAGTATGTAAAGTTTTTTGCCTCAAATGCCTATTTCTTTGGGTATTTGTGTGTGTGTGTGTGTGTGTGTGTGTGTGTGAGAGAGAGAGAGAGAGAGAGAGAGAGAGAGAGAGAGAGAGAATGCCCAACAGCATCTTCAGTATCTGCTGTATCCCATATGCTGAGAATAGGACTTCATTAAAAATTCAAATTTTAGAATTTCCTGAAACTTATAAATTTAAACTTACCAAAGGATGTATTAACTGGTTGGATTCATTATGGTATTACAAACATTTGAATACTGATACATTCTGTTTTACAATTCACATTAGATAAATAAAGCATGGTACATCTCTGTTTGCACTGCATTATTATTTACTATATTTCTGACAGGTGAGGAACATATGTTTTCACTAAGTATCAATATGACCTAAACTATTGCTTGCAATTCTACATGCACATCTGGTGACTGGATGAATTTTCCAAACTGTAATATCTGTGACTGTGCCTTTCAAGACTTGTATCTCTCATAATACATATTTCCAGATATTGCATATTGGTCATATAAAGTCAGATGAAAACATTATTTAAAAAATGTAATCATGGCAAATTTCTTTTATAGTACTATATGATTACTGATTTTTTAAACTTTATTATGTATTTTTCATATGATCACTTGTTAAATAAAATATTCTAATGATTGTCCCTTTTTGTTCAAGTGAAATAGTCATTTTATATTCATTGGCACTGAAAGTAGAAAACATATTATATTGAAATATAATATGAGCTTTTGATTAATGTGTGTCTAATTTTGTCACATTTGTTCAATATATGCCCTGTGATTTTAAATTAAAGTAATATGATTGAACTATGTAGTATATATATATATATATAATATATATATATATAATATATATATATATATATATATTATATATATACATATTATATAATATTTATTTTAATTAAAAGTAAACATAAGAGCTACAATAGAAAACTTGATCTCTAAGAAAGATTTTTGATCTCTAAGAAAATTTGTAGATGTTGATTTTTTACACTCCTACTACTGCAATTTATCAATATAATAATAAAATTACATTTCAGATTAATGGACTAAAACACTTACATATACAAAAGATGAATTATATATTCATTTTGACGTTTTGGCACATTCTACTGAAATGTCTATAAAGTTATATTAGCAACACACATTATATCATCTGCTTTTTGTTAATTCCTACTTTTTCAAATACACTTTTTTACTTTTTAGTAATAATGATATGTAATGAGTTTAAACTAACTCACTGTGTGTGGCTTACCAGAAAAAATAACTTATAAATAGAAAACAAAATAAAATTTACCAGGCATCTGAAAACATGATCATTACAAATATAAAATTTTCAAATCTTCAATTTTCTCTTATTCGTTATGATTTTTTTCTGCATCTATTTTCAGTCTTTTCCAAATAGAATAGAAGTTTTAATGAAACAGAGATTTTATTTTTTTTTCTTCTTAGCATTTGTGTTATTATATAATAAAGCACAGATGTTCCATTACCGGTTGTCTCCTTTGCTCTTCCTTAAGTTTGGATCAGTTGCTAAATAAAATCTTAACAAATTAAAAATGTATCACTTAGATTGCCTTTGAGTTTTGGCAGATGCCTTAGTTTCTCCACCTTTGACATTTTACAACCCTTTGGCTCAAACTGCATTACTACACTACAATACTATGGAACTGCAGTTATGAAAACAGGTTGGTAATACATCTTTGTTTATCCTCAGTATCTCTCCTTGGGTCTGTGTGGACTAATATGGCTCTCTTACACCATGGTGGCCTTATTGAAGTATTTTAATATGCAAGCCCAGAAGTCCAAAGTAAGTGTACAAACACAACAGGAAGAAGTTGCATTTCTTTTTGGAGAGCCTCCAATATATTTACCCTTGTTTCTGTCACATTCTGTGGTTTACACATGAATTGGAGTCCTACCTAGATTCAAGTGGAAGGGAATATGATACTAATGTTGGTGAGACAGTGAAAAATTACAGTGTAGAAGATCTTAAAGCTTCATCATATTCTTTGGTAATTTTTCCCTATGAACATCGGTTTTATCATCTGTGCTTTGATTACATCTTGTAAATAATCTTTTCTTTCCCTATAATAAAATGAAGTTTGTACCTCAGTTGTCTTGACTATGCTGCCTGCCTTAAAAGCTTGGGCACCCAAAGACTTCTGTACATTTTATACTTTTTCTGTCATTTTGTCATTTTATAGCACCAACTATAATACTTCTACCAGAAAAAAAAATCTTAAAAACATGTGGGCCTTTAATGCATTGTATTGGAATTTATTTTATTGCAAAAAATCTTTGAGACAAATTCTTCCCCCAATTTAGGCTCTGAGTCAGCCTACTATGAGACAATGTGTTTTGATACTTACAATTCTTATTGTTTAAGAAAAAGAATCATAGAGCTATGGGATTGAACTCTGCTTAAAGACTCTTGTCCACTTACGAATGTCTTTGAATCACTGGCTTATATTTTTCTAAAGTTTTTAACACAGTATTTTATATTCTCCTCTGACTTCAATCTTTGTATTAAGATCCTTGTTTACTTGAGAACTCTTTCCTGGATGAAAGATATATATTCTGAGTCCTTTAAATGTCCTCCAAATTCCACTCGAATGCATAATAACGCATTCCTAGGTGTATTCTCCCCTTACTTATTGTCAATTTCCTTCAGGTAGTACTCTGAATATTTTGCTTAAAAATCTCTGTAGCAAGATTATTACACTATTAAGTATGTTTTATGTTTTCCATATTACCACAGGTGAGAATTTAGCTACATACATTTTCTGGCAGAATTATGTAGGTTTCTTTTTTATTAGTATCCAAAAACATTTTCTTGTTTTTTTTTTTTTTTTAATCCTTTACTGACAGTGTCCTCAAAGCCCTTTACACTTCTGCTCATACTCTGATCAAAGCTCTGCCTGCTTCAATTAACTGTCTTCCCAAGGGCCTTCCAGCTTTGATAAAATCTTCAGTTCCAAAGTTAATGCTGCCTCCTTTTGATTGCTGTTAAAAGTATGTAAAAACTTACCCTTCCCTGAAATTGACTTATATTCTAGCATGAGATCCAAGTTCTGCCAATGAAATTGTATATGAAATATACTGGAATATCTGAAAAAAGTGTTTTTTTTTTAATTTTTGCATTTTGTTTTTAGTTTTATTAAGGAAATAAAAGTAGTGATTAGATTTGATTTTTCCTGATGACTATTTTAATGAGAAACTAAAGCAGTTTAGTAACTAAAACAGACTAACTGCACTTTTTTATTTTTTTTAGTTGTAAATGGATATAATACCTTTATTTTATTTATTTTTATGTGGTTCTGAGGATTGAACTCAGTGCCTCACACATGCTAGGCGAGCACTCTGCCACTGAACCACAACCCCAGTCCAGCTAATTCTACTTTTGAAGAAAGACTTAAGAAGAAAACAATAAGAATATTTTGATTCTTGATGATGTCTTGGAGCTGCTAAATGAATCAATATAGAAGTAGTTCTACCTTGAGTGTCTTAGATAAACTAATGGATATTACAGAAACATTTATTCTCCCTATACCAGCCATTTCTTGATACATTCAGATTTCTGATCTATATCTGTAAAGGAGAATGGAGATTCCACAACAGCAGTCCTGTAGAAGAAGATACTTTAGTAAAAAAACAATACAAATATTATCTGCTCAAAAACACATACTTATGTTTTGCGTGCTAGGAAATATGTGCTCTAAGTTAAGTTTATTTAGATCTTTACGTGGTCTATGTTTGTGGGGAATATTCTTGATTTTATTTGTGTTTCATTTAAATTGCATTAATAATATAGTTAGATACTTAAAATGCTAGATAAGTTACCCTGAATATCCTCCCATTATATTTTATTAAGCTTATGTTAAGAACTATAAAATAACTTTTGAGAGATAAAATTTGGAAGAAGTCAAAGGCTAGGGAGTTTGAGCATTTACTGAACAGAGGAAACTACACTTTTAATATATTCTAAAATTATCAAAAATAAGACTAAAATTTATGCAATTTATTTTAATGTCATTTTAAAGAAGGTTAAAAAAAGGAAAGCACCCACAGAAGCCATTATTGCAATGACAATGAATTGACTATACCATCGTTGTACCACATATTTCTTTCTTTCAGCCCCAGATATTTACCAACACTTCAGTGGGGGATTAAACCTCTTTTCACCTGTTCTAAGCAAGGCTACCATGCCTCCTTATATTAAATTCCCATTCTTATGTTATTTTCATTTTTAGTGGACATTATTTTTAAAGAAGTTTTATATTTAGAGCAAAATGGAGTAGAAAGTACAGAGATTTACCATATTCCTTCTCATCCCACACATGCACATCCTTGGCCACTACTGACATCTGTGAATCAGTTATATATTTGCTACAATAGATAAACCTGCATTGTTCATTGAACACTCTCACTTAAAATCTACAACTTATTTTAGGGGTCACTCATGCTGTTATACATTTTGTAGATCTTGACAAGTGCCTATTAACCTGTGTTCACCATTAGAGTCTCATACAGTATAGTATCACTATCTTAAAAATCTTATTTACTCCAGGGACTGGGGTTGTGGCTCAGTGGTAGAGTGCCCCCAACATACATGAAGCGCTGGGTTCGATCCTCAGGACCACAAAAAAGTAAAATAAAGACATTGTGCCCACCTAGAACTAATAAAAATAAATAAATATTTTTAAAAAATCTTATGTACTCCAACTGTTCATTGCTCCCTCCTGTCTAATGCTTGCAGATAACTGATCTTTTTATTGTCCTTAAATTTTACTTGTTCTAGAAGGTCATATGATTGAAGCTGAACCTTTTCAGATAGGCTTCTTTTTGTTGTTTTTTAAAATTATTTTATTTGTTCTTTTTAGTTATAGTTGACAATAGGATATGTTTTGACATTCCATGTATTCATGGAGTATAACTTCTCATTTTTGTGGTTGTACATGATGTGGAGTTACACTGGCCATGAATTCATATATGAATATAGGAAAGTTATTTCTGATTTATTCTATTGTCTTTCACATTACCATCTCCCCTTCATTTCCCCCAGTCTGCCCTGTCCAGTACAGTGAAATCCCCCAATCCATGGCTATTGTGAGTTAGCATCTGCATATCAGACAGGCTTCTTTCATGTTGTAAAATGCCCTGAAGATTCTCCCATGACTTTTCTGGGCTGGAACAGATCATTTCTTTTTAGCTTTGAATAATATTCCATTAAATGAAATAAGTTATTTATTCACACACTTTTGGAAAAATATCTTGGTTTCTTCCACATTTTGATAAATATGAATAAAGCTGTTATAAATGCCAGGATATGATTTTGTGTGTACATAATTTTCATTTTATTTGGGTATCATCATTTTCTTTCTTTACCCGTGGTATCACCTCCCTAAAATAAACTATTTGCACTTAAATCTTTGGACACTAGTTAGTTAGCCATACCATGGACTGCTAGTGGTAACACCTGATACTTGAGAACATCCCAGTGCTATCATATTTTCTGGTGGTAAATTTGCATGAGTTACAAGAAGAAAGTGAACCACTTGAATTAACATTATAGTTACTAGACCACATGGGCTATGGTTTAAGAAGATATTCAAGTGGAAAGTGAAATGTTGGTTTATATTGCAGCAGTAACAACTGAACACCTACCTGAGAGAGCTGCTCATTACAAGAATTGTGAACTGATTGGCTTTTGTTAAAGACACTGGAGTCCATAAAACCAAATGGCATGTTCAGGTTAGCTGTCAATTAAAAGAATGCTGTGAAAATTAAAATACTTCCATGACAGCATGTAGAAAGACTCTTATCTTCTGCACCTGCAGAGAAGTCTCTATTGAAAATCAGGACCAGGATTTAATTATGACGTTGAATAACTATGAAGCTGCTGGATGCACAGTGCTGATATGTCTTGTATTTCCAAATCATAGCTGTGAGTGACTAATAGTGAGATTCTACAAGAAGGTTAGAAATGTTTGAGCGGATGCATTCCAGATAACCCTGAAACCTCTACAGCAAATGAGGAAAAACCTTTCACATCTCTTTAGTCATCTTTTACATTAACATTATTCTGACAATCAGTTTTGATAACTCGATTACTACATTGCTTCATTTCAGACAGACTAGTTTCCTTCCCCAAGTTTTCCCTGACACCTTAGAGTTGGACACCTGTGACAAAAACTGGAGACCTGAGCATGGATCAATTGAAATTTTGAGAGATTTTATACCCCATTTGACAACTCTTCACCAATAAGAGAGGGAACTGTGAAAAAACAGTACTTACAAAAATGATACTGTTTTCTGGATTTTAGGCAGACCATTATAAATTTCATATGTGTCTTCTTGAAAGATTTTAAATGGATCAATTCTAGTTTCCTACATTGGTGGAACATACTTTTACACTGACTCTTTTCTTATTTATTTATTTATTACATACATGACAATAGTGGAGTGCATTACATTCACAATTATCTAATATATCCCAGTCTACTTAAGTTTACCAGGATCATTTCCCAAAATAAACAATTTATATTAGAAAACATTGACTCAATTCTCTGAGTTGCTAGGAGAATCCAGGAATAAAACAATACCAAATGTTATAGATGTGTTTTAAGTTTATTGAATCTATTAATTTAGAAATTTATTCACTATTCCAAGAAAATAATAATTCAAATTTTACTAATCTAGAAATGTCTCTCCTCTCTCTCTCTCTCTCTCTCTCTCTCTTTTTCTATCATGGTGATCCATTTCATCTTTGATGAATTAAGAGAAGTTGTTCTAGTCTCCATATTCCACTCAATTAACATAATTATGATTGTGTCTAGCAAGGCATTATTTATGTTTATTTGGGAAAAAATCTTTTAAGATTTATTTCTAATTAAGATGTTCTTTTCTTTAATGATTTTTGTTACAAACTATTTCTACAAATGATGTCAAATATTCTAAGTCTTTTAATTAATATTATATAGCAGGTCAGTTGATATTTTAAGACAAATATAAAATTAAAATGATTCAGTAGAGATAAACAGCAATAATTTTAGGAATGGAAAACGATGCTAAAATAATGGAACTAAACTATTTTTTCTATTTCAAGACAGCAAAGATCATAAGTGTACTTTTTTGAGTATACACTCATGTAGAAAATTATTTTAATCCACCTTTTACAGAAGCATTTTTCAAGTTAATCATTTCCTTAGCTTTTACTGGAAATTCCTATTATGTATTTAATATAAAAGTTTCTCAATTTCAAATTTTGTGATATAATTCAAACTCATATTTAAACATGTTTTGATAAAATTGTTCATATTAAAAAAACAAAGTCCATCAGAAAAGAAAGACCATCAAAAATTTATAATGTTGAGATAAAATATGAATTATCAAAGCAAAACAATGTCAAACCTTTAATATTTAACTTCTCAAAGTGTTGAATTTTAAAAAGTCATAAAAAATAAAAATTTTATTAGACTTAAAATCCACAAAGCATTATAAATATCAATTAAAAATATTGAGATTTTTATGTAGCACATCTAATAACAGAATATTAATTTAATTGTGCATTTACATATTGAACATAATTATGTAATATTCTATTTTGCTTATTTTAGAAATGAAACATGAATTATTTTCAAAATTAAAAGAAAAACTATTGAGTCAGAAGCATTAAATAATTTTGCATTATCACTAATAAAGGAAAATATTTTAAAATACAGAGAATTATCAAATTATATATAACTTATATAACATATAGTAAAATCTAGTTTACAAATTAAAAGCAATTCTGCCATATAACTAACAATATTCTATGTCATATGTGTCAAATTAAAGTGTATTCCAAAACTAGAATAAATTAAAGATTGTCCTGAACTACTAAATATGACTACCAAAGGTCCACGGTTCGCTAGGCCCAAGAGTGTACTATACTTTCCATGATGTTGGGCTGAGTCACTGGCAAGTGCTATTTTACTTTCTTAGAGAATGAAAAGAAAAAATAAGGTAAAAGAAGGGTGAAGAGGAAAACAGAAAAGAACAGCTTCTGTAAAATAGATTATGCACTGGTCAAGGGAACTTCAATTACCAGAAAACAGTCTTTTATAATAGCTGTGGAGTCAATAAACCTGAATGCTTAGTCTTGGGAGAAATTCTGGGTGATTTTCACACACATTTTTTTTTTTTTTTTTTATAAAGCAACAACAGCAAAATAAAAACAGTTCTCCTGTCAGAACCCTGGTGAACAAAGCATGCCACTGTCAAATCTAGGAATCTGGCAATCACTGGAATTAAAGATATTTTTCTAGTTTCTATTAACATATGTAATGTTTTTTTTCTTCATTTTGTTTTGCTCTTCCTATAGTAATTCTTATTGTTTTTATAGACTATGTAAACTATCACAACTTTAATTATTTGTCTTCTCTTACCCAAAAGTCTATGGGAGGAGGGGTATGCAGGTGTTAGTGTTATGAAAATAAATAGAATTCTGTATTTGTTACTTGTTATCTAGTATGACAATGAAAACATAAAATATCAAGAATCCCTTTCTTTGCATTGAAAACAAGTCACTGATGATTATGACTAATTGCCACTATATGGTTCAGGTTGTGCATTCTATCTTGAAATATGATGCCCATATTTGTCTCCTCCTTGACCCTAAATAAATTTGAACACACATATGCTTTTATAACACATCACAATTTATGATTGTTTATTAGCATACATATTGAGTTAGGATGGGTTCCTTTTGAACAATCCCATGTACCTAGCACTTAATTAATATTTGTTGAATAACTGAATGTGTATTTAAATACTGGGTACAAAAATTAAGAATTTGGTTGAACACGAATATTTAAATATGTTCAATTTTTGAGAAAAAATAAATTAAGGGTTAATAAATTTTATTTATATGAAATAATGTTAAAATATATAATAAAGATACATTTTTTAACATTTAGTACTTTATAGAAGCACTAGAACTCATAAATGTTGCTAACATAGTGCCATCCAAATGATTATTCTAATAAAAGAGATCACCTCTTAAATAATTTAATATTACTTAATAAAAAAATTTATGAGTTTATAAATGAATCTATTAAACATTGAACATAATTTTGGCCATTAAAAAACAATATTTTAAGGAAATTTTGTCAAAAATTAATGCTGCCAGTTACAGTAAGATAGTTGGTTATACCTAAACATTATATAAAATACAGCCAATTATGCAAAAGACAATATTTATCTTTCTAAAAATTTGATGGCAGTAAAGCTTATGTGCTGTAGCTTTAATATTTTAATTAGGCATTCAATATTATTAAATTTAGTTCCTTAATATTTATTATATCAAAGTCATTTTTGGTTCATGATTTTTTTTGGTGGTTCTGGGTATTGAACCCAGGGCCCTGTGTATGCAAAGCAAACACTCTACCAAGTGAGCTATATCCCCAGCCCTGGATTATGAATTTTTATTACCCATTATTATCACCAGTTACAGTTTTCTTGAACTTGATATACTTTTGAAGAAAAGTATAAAAACCATGAATGCATAAAATCCAAATAATTTGGCAAAAATTTAAAATGCTTCCTGATATTCTTATGTGATACAATTTCTTTCATATTATTAAAGATAAAATTTATGCCTAATTCCAAAACTATTCAAAAAAAAAAAAAAAAACAGGTCATTTTCAACTACAACTGAATCGAACAAGTTTTCCATCTTTTCCAGGCATTCAAAAAAATGTCAAAACTTCATGATTGATTACCAGTTTAACTTAGATCTACATTTTTACATTATCAGCTGGTGGAGTGAACTGCTTGACTAATAGAGTATTATAATCACTTGATTTTCCCTGTGGTGGCAGTTCCAGGAGGAATAATGACTATACCAGTAGAGCCTCTGCCCTAGCCACTTAATCAATGTACCCAACTTTCAGAATCTCTTTTTTTTTTTTTTTTTAGGAACTGGGATTTGAGTTCAGGGACACTTAACCACTGAGCCACTTCCACAGCCTTTATAGATATTTTATCTTGAGACAGGGTATCACTAAATTGCTTAGAATCTCACTAAGTTGCTGAAGCTGGCTTTGAACTCAAAATCCTTCTACCTCAGCCTCCACAGAAGCTGGGATTACAGGCTGTGCCACCATGCCTGACTAAGAATGTTCTTTCCTGACACTTTAAATGCTTACAGGAAATGCATTTCTAGACAATACTTTTGAGAGAGAAAAATATCCATATTTTATTTTAAAAGGTTATATTTTGCCCTGGTGAAAATTTCAAAAGGTTAAATTTTGTCTTAGTTGAAATATCTCCTCTTTTGATCAATATTCACCTGGTAACAAAGAATTGTAGCTAAAAAGAAAGAAGCTTGGCCAAATCATTTACTTTTTTAACTTTATTAAAAATCAGGATTAGTTCAGCTGAATATGTACTGTTTTGCATGTTGGAATAGATATAATTGCATGTTATTGTCTTGTAACAGAAATTCCTTGTAAATAAAAATAAGAATGATTTCACCAATATATGATGGTTATCTTTTCTTTACATATATTTTCCCTCTTTGCTGAACAAAAGATTTTGAAAACACTTTAAAACATTGCCTTAGGGCATAAAATAAGAGAAACAGGTAAAGAAAAATAGAAACATAGATTAAGGAAATAAAAACCATCCAGTCTTTGGACTAATATTGATAACATTTTAAACTTCATTTTCAAGGAAAACTCAAAATTGATAAATCTTTAAAATGATTAGTCTAAATTTCCAAACAACAATCTTGTATTTTATTTAACTCAAACCAATAATCATGATTTCAACACTCATTGATGTCCTTTACAGAAATTCAAAGAAACACAGGCATTTTCAGACAAATGTAAACAGGCTTTGCCACCAACAGATTCTAACTACAATAAATGCTAAATAATAAAACTCTGTTGAGTACAAAGTGATTCTGAAGCAGAAAGTCTCTTGCCAATACGTGATGACCAAGAAGAGTTATCACTTGTGGACAATTATAAAGCAAATGATTTAAAGTGTGTATTAGCTTCCAGGGTTGCCATTACAAAGGACTACAAGCTAATAGTTTAAAACAACCGATTTTTTTCTTGCACAGTTCTAGAGGCTAGAAGTCTAAACACAAGGTGATGGTAGGGTCATGCTCCCTCTCTGGGCTTTTTCTCTTCCTGTATTCTAGTAGTTGCCAAAAATTCTTAGCATTCTTCAGTTTGCAGCTGCTTCACTCCAATTTCTGCCCCCAGCTTCACATGGCCTGATTCCCTGTGACTGTGTACCTGTGTCTTCCTGATAAAGACACCAGTCACATTGAATATAGTGTCCTAACCAGAATGACATCACTGAACTAATTACATCTCCAATTACCCTGTCCAAATAAAATTGTATTCCCAGATACCTACTTTTTTGTTTTGCTTTACATGCATATTTTTCTGATAATGTTTTCCCATTAAAGGTATTATTGCTTGTAAAATTGTGGCATGCACTTTGATAAGTTTGCTATCTCTCTTTGACTTCTAGTGTTCAAAATCTAGTTTTGTTTTTTTTTTTTTTTTTAAGCAGGGGAACTATTTTTATACATTAACTAATCTTACCAAAACTAATATATAAAATGAGACAAATGATAATCATAAGAGGCTACTTTCTGGTCACTAAATGAGAACAGAAGTACTTAGACAATAAAATCTCAAGTTCTTTCTGTTTCTCAGCAAATCACAGAATCTTGAAGGGAATTAGTTGTAATCTCCTCTAATCATTGATTCTTTGCAACATTAACTGGTATTCATATATATAAGAAAATGATATTTAATATGATTATGAGTAAGTAGATTCCGTATAGTCAATAACATATCCTGTGTGACAACTGCAAAGGAATCTCCATCAATGCTCACACATATTACAATATGTACTAGCAATTCTGACTGACAGTTATTTATATAATACAATTTATATATGTTCTCTTGTTTTTTAAATATTGCACTTTATTTTCAGGTGCAATATATCAATTATATGTATATATCAATTACATACATTCTATTTTGAGAGATATTGCTTAGTGAACCACACATATCTTTAGCTTTCATTTTGTAAATAAGGAAGCTAGGCATTTTTTCATTGTAAGATTGGAAGAGTGCTGTACGCACAGATATTTTACTGAGCTATGTTTTAAAAAGTTGTATTGTTTGCATTTTAAATAAAGCTTATGTAGGCTCTGAAATAACTTTTTCACAGTGTTTTAATATTCAATAAAGGATTTTTATATTTAAATTGTGGATTCTGGTGGTTAAATGTAGGTGCAATTTTGCCTGGAACACAGGGTGACAACATTATTTCTGGGTACATCTGAGAGGGTGTTTCTGGATAAAGGAATGATATTTATTGAATGGTACGTTTGAATTAGTGGACTTTAGTAAATCAGATTGCCTTCCTGAATGTTAGTGGGTATTATGGAATCTGTTGAGACCTGAATAGAACTAAAGGTGAAGAAAGATATTTATTTTTTCTGCTGCCTATGTGGGCTTAACACTGGTCTTCAGATGCCCCAGAATTGAGACCACACCATCAACATCCCTGTTCTCAGGCTTTCAGACAAACTGAACTGTACAACCGCTCCCAAGTTATCCAGCTTGCAGTCAGCCAATCAGGGATCTTCTCTGTGTCCATAATCATATAAATCAATTGCTCATAATAATTTATATAGATAGCTACAGATAAATATGTAGCTGAAGATATACCCATATCTTCTACTGCTTCTATTTCTCCTAGTAATCCTACTCCTAGACTACGAATCCTTGTGAGAAAGTTATTTTAAATAACAGGCAATAAAGCATGTGGTGCAAAGCCCATAAATGACAAATAAGCCTAAATGGGACCTATTCCAACCTATTCTTTTCATGTGTAATGGAGCACAAAAAGATAAGTAATTTTCTGTTATCATGCTCTCTTAAGAGTTTGAAGAGTTTATCGGAGCTATTAGAAATGCCTACTGTCTCCACAGTGTTGCACTAGCTCCTGTTTGTCATCCTCAATCAGCAATATGGATGCACACACAGGTTTCACTACAGGCATGTGGACATGAACACATCTTATTAAGATTTTACTATAGAGAAGCACCATGCTTTTAGCATACACAGGAACCCAAACACTACTTACTATTTTTAAGAAAAATTTTAACCTTGAACTTCTCCCTCACCATTATTTTTAAATAATAGAAGCAGATACTTCATAGCTAGTCGTTGAAAACTCATTATTTAAGATTGGACTTCTCAGTATGCTTCACTTGTACATTTTTTAACTCACCAACATGTAGAGTATATATTTCTGGGGAAAACAGGTAAATACAACAGTATATATAATATGTAATTGTTATGTATATATGACCTTGTTGAAAATGTAATGAATAAAGTTATGCTACATTACCCATAATTAAGTAAATTCAGAAATTATCTGGAGAAGTCTAGTCCTTCCCAAATTCCTGACCCACAGACTCTGTGAGAAGAAATGAAATAATTATAGTTGTTTTTAAGGCACTGAGATTTATAGTGATGTGTTATGCAGAAGAAAATTGGAATGAATTAGATCTAAGCCAGTGGGTAAAAGATATCTATTTCCACATTATAGGAATCCTATTAGTATCATTTCTTTGAGAACAATAACCTGTTTGAAAGTAAAAAACAAAAACAAAAACAAAACTCCCTCTATCTCTCTTCTCTTTCTTCCCCTCTCTTTCTCTCCTCTTTTCATTTCTCCCTCCCTCCTTCTCTCTTTCATCCAGAAATCCATAGTTAAATGAAAATGAGACAAAAAATGGATAAAATGTTCTGTTGTTGTATTTCTTCTAGTCCTAAGTGGTAGTCATACTAATCATGTTCACCCATTGGTAACTGAGATTTAGTGTCATTGAGATATTATGAAAACAAATTAACTCATGCACTATTCAGAAAAGACCAAATTCTTGAATCTCTGATTTAAAATTTTGAGTACTATAATGTCCTTCCTACTTCACAGTGATGAAATTTGAAAAGCAAGTGAACTAACTGTTTTTATAACTCTATACCAAATAATGTTAAGACTTTAACCAATGAAAAGGGCACATGAAAGGGGCACCCACACTTTCCCTGCCTGAGGAAAGTTTCTTTTTCACAGCACCCAAATAGAGTTGAAGCAGAATATTCAGCTCTCAGTGGGCTGAGAAAGCAAGTCTCAATGTTTATGGCTACAAAGTAGCTGGATTGGAGATCAAAGGATTAAAGGAAATCCCAGAGCACAGCAGGTGACCAACAATTCCCCTGTAGGGTCACTCTGGTTTTTGCAGTGAAATACAAGTTGCATATGCACAAGAGAGAGGTGCATCCAGCAGATTCTAACTGTTGCATGATTGAGGAATGAATCCAGATAAAGATATTTTTTCAGGGACAGGAGAGATGGGAATCATTGCTCTGCTATAAAGGGAGATCTTACCCAAGCTCATTAGATATTTGTCTAATTTAGGAATTGCTAACACCACACCAGAATGAAGACCAAAACCTAAACACTATTCCCTAAAAAACACTCATGTAAATCAGTGAAACAATATGAATGCTCAAGAAAAACTGATAGTTGTTTGTTGTAACAAAATTTACTACCCTTTAAATAAATACAGCATAGCTCAGATTCCTCATATCCTTACAACATGTCATTTAACATACCTAGTGTATAATTAAAAATTAGTAGGAATGGAATTTGTAGTTTATTAAAAATAAAAAATTAAAGACGACCCAAAGATCATTTCCACAAACAAGTATGTATATGAAAAAAATAAGTAATCAATAAAATCAATGAGATTCATTTATGTATACAATTTTTATAGATCAGCTACTATAAATTTAAGTTTAAAACTAAAGCCAATGAATCTAGAAAATCACCAAATGCATTTAAGATAAATAATACTAATTTTCAATGGGTCAAAAAAAATCAAAAAGAAAATTATGTTTTGAATGAAACCTCAAAATTTGAAAATGAAGGTGAGCTATTCTTACATAAAAATGTATAGTGAAAAATTATGGTTAAAAATAAAGAAGACAGGAGGATTTGGTGGTGCAGGCCTGTAGTCCCAGTGACTTTGGAGGCTTAGGATGGAGTATTGTAAATATGAGGCCAGCCTCAGCAGTTTAGTGAGGACCTCAGAACTCATTGAGGAACTGTCTCAAAATATAAAATAAAATAAAATAAATGAAAAAGCCTATAGATGTGGCTCAGTGGTTAAGCACACCTGGATTCTATCTCCAGCAACAGAAAAAAAAAACAATATTTTAAAAATTACTTTATATATAAATTATTAAATGAAATAAAGAAGACAAAAAAGCAGGAGGAGAGAAGAAGGAGGAGACCAAAAGAAGAGAGGGAGAAATGTAGTAAAACAAAGAGGAGGAGGAGCATAAAAGAAGATTTAAAAAAAAAATATTTCTTTTCTAACTAAAAACACAGAAAAAGGAGAGAAAAAACCTACTCAAAGTTGATGATTTAAAGGAAATAAAAATAGAAAAACCAAAAAAAACCCCAAAATATAGAAAACCATCACATAATAGACAAAATTAATAAAGCATAAACATGCTTGTTGAAAACATTGATGTAATTAAATAGTTTTTAAGATCATTAGAAAATATATGAAATGTAAGGTGAACATCAGTACTGAAAGAGGAGATGGTCTGTTGCATTTTATATTAAAGATACACAAAATTATATTATAAACAAAATGATTCCAATATATTTTATAAATTAAATACAAATATACAAGCTACTTGAAAAAAATAGTCTGACCATTCTAACCCAATAAGAAATATAAAATGAACTCTGTATCATATACATTATGTACCTCAAATTTTAAATTAACAGAAATTCTTTTAAAATGTAAGTTTTAAGTCCATATGTTTTCATGTCAAGATCATTGTACTGTCATGTGTAATTAATTAAAACAAATAAAAATAAAAACTGTTACAAACTTAAGGAACCAGTAATCTAAACCTTATGATAAAATATGTTTATATGATTTCATTCAATTTTATAAGTTAATGTAAACTTCTTCCATTTTTTTGCTCAGTTTTTTTTTTTTAATAACACTTCTTTTATATAGTAACCATCATTGATGATGAAACACTATCCTTTTGTTAAGTATTTTTACATACATATTTTTCAGGCATTATGGTGTGTCCTTTCTTTTAAGTTCACTTTTATGTTTTGTTTTTTTTTACTAGATTTGATACAGGCCTGATAAATGAATCTCCAAACTCAGGCTCCATCTTGGGACATTGCAACTGCTGTCCTAGTCTCCTTCACATGATAGTCTGCACCTGGGGACCCTAGACAGGATCTGGAGACAGCTGTCAACCACAATACTGCATGCCACAGAGCTGCATCTCTGAATGTGCTTCCCAATGCCACTGCTGGGCCCAACCCAACATCTCATTTCTGAAAGGAACCACCTCCATCTTAGGATACTTTGTTACCAATTTAGGTTATCCTTATTACCACCGTCACCATCTTTAATTGAGGCAACTCTCAGTTTGGGACACTGGCTGGGGCCTAGTGACAGACCCTTAGTCACGCTAACAAAGAGAAGGAGAGAAAGAACTCAAATTACCAGCATACGTGATAAAAAAGATTATATCACAACAGACACTACAGAAATACGGAGGATAATTAGAAATTATTTTGAAAACTTATACTCCAATAAAACAGAAGACATTGAAGTCATTGATAAATTTCTTAAGTCATATGATTTGCCCAGATTGAGTCAGGAAGATATACACAATTTAAACAGACTAATATTAAGTGAGGAAATAGAAAATGCCATCAGAAGCTTACCAACCAAGAAAAGCCCAGGACTGGATGGATACACATCTAAGTTCTATAAGACTTTTAAAGAAGAACTAATACCAATACTTTTCAATTAATTTCAGGAAATAGAAAAAGAGGGAGCACTCATTCTATGATGCCAATATCACCCTGATCCCAAAACCAGGCAAAGACATATCAAAGAAAGAAAACTTCAGACCAATATCTTTAATGAACATAGATGCAAAAATTCTCAGTAAAATTCTGGAAAATCAAATACAAAAACATATCAAAAGATCATGTGCCATGATCAAGTGGGATTCATCGCAGAGATGCAAGGTTGGTTCAACATACAGAAATTAATAAATGTAATTCTTCACATCAATACACTTAAAGATAAGAACCATATGATCATTTCAATAGATGCAGGAAAAGCATTGGACAAAATACAATACCCCTTTATTTCAAAACACTAGAAAAACGTGGGATAACAGAAACTTTTCTCAACTTTGTAAAGGCTAGGTACCCTAAGCTTCAGGCCAACATCATTCTAAATGGAGAAATATTGAAGGCATTCCCTCTAAAATCTGGAACAACACAGGGATGCCCTCTTTCACCACTTCTATTCAACATAGTTCTGGAAACACTGGTCAGAGCAATTAGACAGATGAAAGAAATAAAAGGGATATGTATAGGAAAAGAAGAACTAAATTAGCACTATTTGCTGACAATATGATTCTTTACTTAGAAGACCCAAAAAACTTCACCATGAAACTTCTAGAACTAGTGAATGATTTCAGCAAAGTAGCAAGATATAAAATCAACACTGATAAATCAAAGGCATTTCTGTATATCAGTTACAAATCCTCTGAGAAGAAAATGAGGAAAACTAACTCATTCACAATAACCTCAATAAATAAGATACTTGGGAATCAACTTAACAAAAGAGGTGAAAGATCTACACAATGAAAACTATAGAACCCTAAAGAGAAAAATCGAAGAAGACTTTAGAAAATGGAAAGATCTACCTTGCTCTTGGATAAGAAGAATAAATACTACCAAAAGCACTATACAGATTTAAGGCAATTTCAATCAAAATCCTAATGACATTCCTCATAGAAATAGAAAAAGCAATCATGAAATTCATCTGAAAAATTAAGAGACCCAGAATAGTTTAAGCAATCCTTAGCAAGAAGAGTGAAGCAGGTGGCATTGCTATGCCAGAACTTGAACTACAGAGCAATAGTAACAAAAACAGCATGGTATTCCCACTAAAACAGAATGGTAGACCAAAGGTACAGAATAGAGGACACAGAGACTATTCCACAAAATTACAATTATCGTATATTAGACAAAGGTGCCACAAACATGCACTGGAGAAAAGATAGCCTCTTAACAAATGGTGCTGGGAAACCTGGAAATCCATATGCAACAAAATGAAATTAAACCCATATCTTTCACCATGCACAAAACTTAACCCAAAATGAATCAATGACATAGGAATTAAACCAAAGACTTTGTGTCTAATAGAATATAAAGTAGGCCCTAATCTTCATCATGTGGAATTAGGCCTCAACTTCCTTAATAAGATTCCTATAATGCAAGAATTAAAACCAAGAATCAATAAATGGGGTGGAATCAAGCTAAAAAGTTTCTTCTCAGCAAAAGAAACAATCTGTGAGGTGAACAGAGAGCATACATCCTGGGAGGAAATCATTACTCCTTATACATCAGATAGAGCATTAATCTCTAGGGTATATAAAGAACACAAAAAGCTAAGCACTGAAAAAACAAATAAGCCAATCAACAAATGGGACAAGGACCTGAACAGACACTTCTCAGAAGAGAATATACAATCACTCAACAAATATATTAAAAAAATGCTCATCATCTCTAGCAATCATATAAATGCAAATCAAAACTACTCTAAGATATCACCTCACTCCAGTCAGGATGGCAGCTATTATGAAGACAAACAACAACAAGTGTTGGCGAGGATGTGGAAAAAAAGGCACACTCATACATTGCTGGTGGGACTGCAAATTGGTGCAGCCAATATGGAAAGTAGTATGGAGATTCCTTGGAAATCTGGAAATGGAACCACAGTTTGACCCAGCTATTCCTCTCTTCAGTCTATTTTCAAAGGACTTAAAAATAGCATACTACAGGGACACAGCCAAATCAATGTTTATAGCAGCTCAATTCACAATAGCTAAACTGTGGAACCAACCTAGATGTCCTTCGGTGGATGAATGCATTAAAAAAAAAATGTGGCATATATACACAATGGAATTTTACTCAGCAATAAAAGGGAATAAAATGGCATTTGCAGGTAAATGGATTGCCTTGGAGAAGATAATGTTAAGTGAAGTTGGCCAATCTCCCAAAACATGATATAAGGAGGGTGACTCATAGTGGGGTAGGGAGAGGGAGCATCAGAGGGATAAATGAATTCTAGACAGAGCAGAGGGGTGGGAAGGAAGGGGAGGGGGCAGGGATTAGAAAGAATGGTGGAATGTGATGGACATCATTATCAAAAGTACATGTATGAAGACATGAATTGGGTCAACATACTTTATATACAAATAGAGATATGAAAAATTGTGATATATATGTGTAATAAGTATAATGGAAAAAAGTATATGTATAAAGATGTGAATTGGTGTGAAAATACTTTATACACAAAATATAAAAAATTATGCTCTATATGTGTAATAAGAAATGTAATGCATTCCACAGTCATATAGTTTAAAAATAAATCAATTAAATTAAAAAAAAATAAAAACTTGGGACTGGGGTCGTGGGTCAGTGGCAGAGCACTTGCACAGCATGTTTGTGGCAATGAGTTCAATCCTCAGCACCACATATAAGTAAATAAAAAAATAAAGTTATACCAACAACTAAAAAATTAAACAATAAATAAATAAATAAATAAACTTAATAGAAAGCATCACCAACAGATTAAATCACTTGGAAGACAAAACCTCAGACAATGAAGACAAAATATATAATCTTGAAAATAAAGTGCTCCACACAGTGAAAATGGTAAGAAACCATGAGCTGAAGATTAAAAAATTATGGAATAACATGAAAAGACCAAATTTAAGAATTATTGAGATAGAGGAAGGCATCGTGTTACAAAGGAATGAACAATCTATTCAATGAAATTATATCAGAAAAATTTCCAAACATGAAGAATGAATTGGAAAATTAAATATAAGAATCTTATAGAACACCAAATGTACAAAATCACAACAGATATAGAACAAGGCGCATTATAATAAAAATGCCTAGCATAGAGAATAAGGAGAGAATTTTAAAAGCCAGAAGAAAAATGAATCAGATTACATATGAGGGAAACCATTTAGGATCCTTGCAGATTTCTCAACCCAGACACTCAAAGCTAGAAGAGCTTGGAATAATATATACCAAGCTCTGAAAGAAAATGGATGATAACCCAGAATCTTATATCCAGCAAAATTAAACTTTAGATTTGATGATGAAATAAAACCCTTCCATGATAAACAAAAGTTAAAAGAGTTTACAACTTGAAAGTGTGCATTTCAATATTACATGGCAAAATATTACATAAGGATGAAACTAAAAACAACAATAAAAATCAGCAAAGAAAGGTATTACACAAAGGAAAAACCAATCAAAGGAGAAACCATGTTAGGTTAAAAACCATGATCAAGTAGGATTCATACCAGGGATACAAGGTTATTTCAAAATACAAAAATCAATAAATGTAATTTATCACATCAATAGACTTAAAGATAAGGACCATATGATAATCTCAAGAGATGCAGAAAAAGCATTTGACAAAATACAGCATCTCTTCATGTTCAAAACACTAGAAAAACTAGGGATAATAGTTTTTATCTGAACATTGTAAAAGCTCAGTATGTTAAGCCCAAGGCCAACATCATTCTAAGTGAAGAAAAATTGAAAGCATTCCCTCTAAAAACTGGAACAAGAGAGGGATGTCCAACCTCAAAAAAAAAAAAAAATTGGGAATCAACTTAATGAAAGATGTAAAAGACCTCTATAATTATAGCTATTGAGCACTAAAGAAAAAAAATTAAAGAAGATCTTAGAAGACAGAACATTTTTCCTTGTTCTTGGATAGACAGAACTAATATTGTCAGAATGACCATACTACCAAAAAAACACTATCCAGATTTAAGACAATTCCAAACAAAAGTTCAATAACATTCCTCATAGAAATAGAAAAGCAACCATGAAATGCATCTGGAAAAATAAGAGACCCAGAATAGCCAAAGCAATCCTTAGCAAGAATAATGAAGCAAGTGGCATCACAATACCAGATCTTAAATTATACTACAGAGCAATAGTAACAAAAACAGCATGCTATTAGCACCAAAATAGACTTGTAGACCAATGTTATAGAACAGAGTACACAGATACAAACCCACATAAATGCAGTTATCTCATACTAGACAAAGGTGCTAAAAACATATATAGGAGAAAAGATAGCCTCTTCTGTGGCGAGCCACCCTTGAGCTATTTGAGAAATCTTCACTCGGCCTTGAGCCAAGGAGATTTTGGTTTGGCATTGCAAGCTATTTTGTGGCTCCTTCCACTTAATAGATTGTGCAATGCATGTGACCTCAGTCTTGCTAAGAAGACTGATGTCATAGCTCTGGAGTTGGTTGTGACCCACTGGAACTGGACAGCCCACTTCCTAGCTTATTTGGTGAAGAACATTCTGTAGAAATCCTTTCTATTCATTGAGAGGGATAGAAAAGTGAAGCTACAGCAGCAATGATTACAACAAACACCAATGTCTTGTGTTCTGCCTGCCATTTAAAGAATCAGGACTCTTTAGAAAACTGATTGATTTCAGTTCTGGGAAATATTAGACAGAACTTCAACAACAATAATAAAAAATAGCATAGCATGATATTAAAATTCTGGGAAATAAATAGATTTCCATGAGTTCATACTATTGTACACAATCAATAAGGCAAAAAAGTCAAGAGGGATAAGTGACAACTCTTCCTTTTGGAAGAATTTTAATGAAATAAGTATAGATTGAATGAGGAAAATAGAATATTTCCATTAGCAAATGTGACATCAAAAGTAATTACAGTAGGTAATTTTAGAAATGGATGGATGTTCCTCAAGAAACTGACAACATAACTTCCTTATGATCAAGCTATCTCACAGATGTGTGTGTGTGTGTGTGTGTGTGTGTGAACTAGGTACATGTATGTGTACACACACACACACACACACACACACACACATATATATATATATATGTGTGTGTGTGTGTGTGTGTGTAAACTGAGCTATCTGTAATGAACTACGGTGTCTGTAAATGAATGAATGTGTAAAGAAAATATTCTTCATCTATAAAAAGACAAAATATTTAAGTGGGTTAAATGTTTCTTCCTTCCCTTTCCTTCCTTCCTTCTTCTCTCCCTCCTTCTTTCTTTCTTTCTACTACTATGGATTTCACAGGGGTAAACTCCACTGAACTACATCCTAGTTATTTTTATATTTTGAGATAAAATATTTCTAATTTGCTGAAGCAGACTTGAAATTTGCAAACCTCCTTCCTCAGCCTCCTGAGTAGTGGAATTTGCAATTCTCCTTCCTCAGCCTCCTGAGTAGCTGGAATTATATGCATATGTCACCATGCCCATTTTAAATGTTTTATTTATTAAACAAGCATTTTAAAAGTCAAATTTTTAGGAACAAAATGATGACAAAGGATTGGAGTAGCTAATTTTTATTTTGATAATTATCTTGATATTATGTTTTGAAGAGAAGAAAAATTCAAATCAGAAGAAATTCTTTATCTAAGTTACATCATATTAATTTAAATTACATAAATGTCTTTAATAGGCATTTTTATTCTTCCCCTCAACATACCCTTGTAATATTTACTCTGCAACCTTTTAAAGAAAAGACATGTGCCCAAAGAGGGTGAAAATACCTATGCCAACTTTCTAGCCATAACTAGAAAAATAAGCAAAACCTTCATTGAAGTAATTGAATTGGTTAAATACTGCTTTCCCCCCTCAACTTTGTGGACTCCAAGAATGCTAATCTAAATCAGCTTTTAGAAGGGCTCTTTAACCTCATGGGATTCCTAGCATCAATATGTATTATCATTCAAACAAAAGCAGATCCTGCTACTACTAGATACCAGCATCACCTCCATATACTGCTATTTTGTTGGGGTGGAGTAGAGTGCCTGGTATTATGAGCCAGTACCCTTCTCCTTTTCTCTCCTTTGTGTTTATTTATTCTAACATTGGATTGGACTTCTTTCATGTGCTACTTGATTCTAATATCATGCCCATTTATTAAGCTCATTTTAGAATGCTAACACAGTTGCCTATATCCATTCCAATTTTTCCCTGCTTTCCCAAGATCATAATATTACCTTTCATATCAAAATTATTTTGTATGGATGGTTAAATTAAGCAATTAGGATATTCAGAGATCACAGAAAATATGGAATTGTATAAAATTTTAGAGACTTAAAATGGCAAGGCATTTATTAAAGTTTTCACAGAACATATTTTGAAACTTGGGATTCTGGTAGAGTATCAAACTTTGGACAGTAATGCCATTTCAGATACTTAGAGTTGTTCCAAATCACTCCACTATGGTAACTGTCCAAGATCATTTTGAATATGCCAAGTTATTATGTTCTGATTTAATTTCTAAATATGCAGGAGGAGGCCATATTTCCTAGCTATGATATGGTTTCCAGTAACCTATGACTAGCCAGATTTTCAGGCTGTGAGGTTGTTTCCAAATACTTTTAGGCATGCCAAAATTTTACACCCTGATTTAATTCCCAAATAGTTAAGAATACGCCAGCTTGTGGGACTCTAAAATCATTGCCAGAACAGTTAATTTCTTGGGAGGGAAAAGCTCATATGAACAGATCACTTTAAAGTTACAGTCTTGCATGAAAATTTATATACTTGTCTTTTTCCCCAAAGGAGATCCTCATTATGTTTTTGTATTTATAATTATTCTGAAAACAGTTTTACCAATTAAAAAAAAATTACAGTGTCAAAATTATGGAAGCATACTTACCTAGGTGAATTAATAAGACCAATTCAAATTCAAAAATTTAAAAGTTAATTTATTATTTTTCTACCTCCTATCAAATTCATTTCAATTTTTGACATTCTTATTTAAATTTATGCTGGTACAATGTTATCAATTCCCAAATTCAATCTATTACCTACTATTCCTCTGTGTACCTCTTCAATATACAGTAAATTGATAAAATTTTTAGATATTATTTGTTATGGTTTGAATGCAAGGTATCCCCTAAAAGCTCATGTGTGAGACAATGAAAGGAGGTTCAGAGGAGAAATGATTGGATTATGAGAGTCTTAACCCAATCAGTGAATTAATACCCTGATGGGGTTTACTGAGTGGTAACTGAAGAGAGGTAGGGTGTGGCTGAAGGAGTTGGGGCATTGGAGGAAAGGCTTTGGGTTATATATTTTGTATCTGGGGAGTGTACTATCTCTGCTTCTGATCATAATGTGAGCTGCTGTCCTCTGCCACACCCTTCTCCCACTGATGTTCAGCCATACCTGGAGCACTGAAGAATGGAGCCAGCTGCCTATGGACTGAGACCTCTGCTAATGTGAGCCCCCAAAGAAACTGTTCCTCTTCTACAATTGCTCTGGTCAGGTTTCTTAGTCAAAGCAGTGAAAAAGCTGACTAAAACACTACTCAAACATTAACCATCAAATCAATGTATGGGTTTCTGTTCCCACTACAATTGTTATAAATTAGATTTGTTCATCAATTCTGTGGAAATTCTTGATATGTCTTCTCAAAAGATATATGAAGATAAGTCAATCTGTCTAGGAAATCTATGGGTAGACACAAGATATAGACAGTTTCAATCTTGAGAAGAATTCTCTGGGGTCACATTGGAGTGCTCCTTGCATGATTGGGGTGATGATGGTGATTATGTTTATTAACTAAGATTAATTGAATGTTTACTGCATGCTTGGCTATACTCCCAGTGGTGTTTTACCCAATGTGGAAATTGGAAACAGAATAGCCATCTAAAAACTAAAAAGCTATTAAAATGATAAATCTATTAAAATGACTGATGCAAGTACATATTATATTAAATTGTGTACAAATATAAGTCAATTCCCAGAAAAAAAACTATGTGATATAGAATTTCTTCTATCTTAGTTGGAAGAAATATGAAAAAATTCTGTGTATAAAATCTTCAGGAATATTAGAATAAGTATTGAATACATAATAAAGGGACATATTTTGGTACATTTTTATTAAGAATTCATGCTGTTTTACTAACTTGCCTCAATTTATTTATTTTAATATTGGAATTATGTTTTATTACTCTTTACTTTTATTTTTTATGGTATCCTAGATTGAGCCCAGGTTTGCTCTACTACAAAGCACCATCTCAGCCCTTTTTGCTTTTTATTTTGGGGCAAGGCCTCACTAAGTTGCCCAAATTGGCTGCAAAACTGAGATTCTTCTTCATCCTTCCAAGGGACTGGGATTAGTTGTGTGGGAAATTAGCCACTGTGCCTGGCTTTGTTTGACCACTCTTGATACTTGCATGTTTGCTCTTTGATTTGTCTTGGGTTCTATTTGTTATTTCACAAGGAGAATGTATAAATGTTATTATTTTATGACTTTGTTAAAATAGCAAAAAAGCATTTACTATTATGAATTATTTTTCTTATTAACACTTTATTGAAAATTCTAAAAGTGTGTAAATTTTCTTTGTTTTCTTTATCTAAATAAGATATAATTGCATTTTGAAATTTTAACTTAATGCAATAATTAAAATGGAGCTCCTATTAAACTAATTTTCTTGACATAAATTTTCAAATAACTGAGGTTTTGTGTTGATTAAGTGTAATTTTATTTAAATGGTTTGCCTTTTTTTAAACACATTAAAATAAATCACTTTGAGAGCTCTTATGCTGTTTTGACAAATCTCTATTTATGTTTCTACATGTTCTGTGACCATTCAGTATTATAGTAACAATCTAAAGCCAGTCTAGATAGAACATACTATTATGTTCTGAATGCTCATGTCCCCAAAATGTTCTTATGTAGGAATCTTAACTCCCAAGGTGATTGTAACAGGAAGTGGGGGCATTTATATTGTGGTTAGGTCATGAGGGTAAAGCTCACCTAGTTAGGCTAGTACTCTAATAAAAAGACCCCAGAACAGTAAGTCACCTCTTTCATAATGTGAAAACATAGCAAGAAGGCACCATCTATGAATCAGAAAGCCGGCCCATCTCAGACAACCAATTCTGCCATTAATCATTAAATTCTCCTCTCCCAAATGAAAAAAAATTCCTACTGATTATAGGATGTCAGGTTGATATTTTGTTATAGAAGCTTGAGTATACTAAGACAAATAATTCTGCAGTGAACTTTATTTTTATATTCATTATTTTTTCATTGATTGATTATGAAATGGATCTTGGTATGTTGTCCAGGTTGGTCTAGTTCTTGTGAACTCAAGGGATCCTCCAGTATCAGCCTTCCAAGTATCTGGAACTATAGAATGCACCCAGAACCTTTACTTTTGTTTAATTTTATAAAGAAATGTGTCACTACAACATACAATATATGTCTTTCTTTTGATTTTATTTTCTTACCCTTCACTTAGAGAGACAGGATTTTCTTTGACTTCTTTTGTTTCTATTATCTATTATTATATGCATATTATCTGATTGGCTTCCTCAAAAGAATATATATATATATATATATATATATATATATATATTTTTTTTTTCATTTTCTTAAGATATATATATATATATATATATATATATATATATATATATAT
>NW_025999943.1:2978412-3017379 GCF_001458135.2 Marmota marmota marmota
CTTAAGATATATATATATATATATATATATATATATATATATATATATATATATATATATCTTAAGAAAATGTTTTTGTCCTCTACTTATCTTTATTTTAAAGTTTTTTGAAAATTAATCCCGTTTTCTCTTGTGCCCTTTAGAATAATTTCTTAATATTACCCTAAAATGAACAATTTTTTATTGTTCTTTTCAGTTTTACATGACAGTAGAATCCCTTTTGAATCTACACATAAGCATACAAGCATGGAATAGATCTTATTCTAATTCTGGCCTCAGTACCTCTTCTTCCCCTTTCCTTTCCCTACCCCCTGCTTCCTTCCCTCTATTGAAGTTTCTGACATTTACTCATAGTTATTTTTTGATTGTTTGTTTCAGTTATATTCTTTTCAAATTTGGCTATGTGGTACATTCTGCCAGGTTTCTGTTCTCATGACTAAAAGGCTCAGGGGTCACTCTAGTTGAACTGGGCTAATTGGGTTGTGCAAAATAACCACACAAGAGACACAAATACCTTTTTTCTTTGGGGTCACTGTGAGGGCTTCTCTGACCTTAAGGGTCTGCAGGGAGAGAGAGAGAGAGAGAGAGAGAGAGAGAGAAAGCACATGCTGTCCCCTTTTACTGAGGAGAAGCTATTCAAATGAGGCAAGGGGTCAGGTTTCAGGGGGCTGAGTCTATCTTCATGATGTCCACTGTCAGCAGGTTGACTGACACCTGGGTAGGCCACACCCAAGGGCACAATAAGAGAAGAGGACACACACAAAGCACTTCCATGGAACTGTCTATCCTAAACAGGGTAAGGGGTTATATTACAAAGGAACAGGTGAGCATAGTTTCACCCATGGGGCTATAGCAAGACAAGCCTGGGCAGGAAGACACAAGTCACTCAAACTCTAGAAGAGCTGGGCAGTCTAGCAGCATGGGTGCCTGAGGCCACATTGCCCAGCAAGGGAGTTAACTTAGTCATGTGTGAGGTTGGTCTCCCATAACATTCCTTACTAAATGGTTAGAGTTTTAACATCTTCTATCCTACTTGGCTTTACTAACCAAGCCTGCTTTAGACTTCTACTTTGTCAATTTTATCTGCTATCTTGGCTTCTGATACATAGTTTTTAATTCAGTGTTTTCTAAATTGTCCCAAGTCCACCCTTGATCCTATTGAAAAAAAAATGCTTTTAAATGCTTGCTTCTGTCTTTGATAATATTTTCAAATAAATGTCACAATTTACCACAAGTTTGAGGTTTTTCTCATGCTGTATATTATTTTTAAAGTTCCAATTTTGAAACAGATATGTTCTTACTTTTGAAAAAGAAGCAATTTATCTGGGTATTAGTGGCTTTCATCATCTATAGAGATCGTTTATGCAAAGTTGAATGGATTTTAAGTAAGGCAAATATATTGCAGTTTTTATCACCTATAAACTAGAGGGCAACTATAGTTGAAGCAGGCAACATTGAGACAAAAAACTTTCATTAATATCTCTTTTTCCTCACGTAATTTTTTTAAGAATAGAAATATCTTTTATTCACCTAGAGATTGAAAGGCTTTTCTATAATGCAAAACAATGCCACTACTTATGAATTTTTTGGAAATTGTTATTTTCATAAGTATATTATTTATAGTAACTTACAATAAGTTTATTGTTACTATTTTCAATTGTTATATTTTAGAACTTTTTAAAAATTTATGTAAAATATAGTAGAAAGAATTTACAAATACCCCATACCCAGTTTTCTATATTAGTAATATTATAGTATGGTACATTTATCATAATTAATAAACTCAGTATTGATATAACATTATAAACTCAAGTCCTTACTTTGTTCTAATTCCCTCAGTTTTGCCCTAATGCCCTATCAAAGATAAAACATTAATTCAGTTATTATATATCTTTAGGCTCTGGTTAGTTGTGGTTATTTCTTAGGCTTTCCTTGTTTTTAATAATTCACAATTTTGTTTTCTTGTGGAATTTTAAGATGCTAAACTGTAAGTTTTTTTTTTTAACTTTCATTTGAGACTGCTTATATTATTTAGGGAATAATGAAAAGGAAAAATTTCAGCACATGTTCAGTACAGGTGCATGTTTTTAGCTTGACATATTTTGAACTGCATTTGTCTGAACACATGGATGCAGACCCCATGGGTATGATGCAGAGGGCCAATCATTCCCATATCACAGAGTGCCTAATTTGCACTCAAAAACAGTATCAAGGAAAGAGAAGGAATGGGAACACAATTGAATATATTTTGATGGAAAGGGCAGGGATTTCTTATAGATTAACTATGTGGGTTGATTTAAGAATTAAGAAGTATTATTGAGTTTTAATTTGAAAAGTGTGTGGTTGGTGATACCATTTATTGTGATATAGTGAGGGAAAATACACTAATAGCAGAAATATTAATGTGGAATAAACTAGAAGCTTCACAGAATGTGAATCATTGAAAATGAAAGAGAGTCCTAGGAATGAAATCCATGTGGAGAAAATAGGCAGAAGCTACATGACTGAACCATGTGATTGGATAAATAATGGATATTGACATAGTATGATAATTTAGAAAATAGAAAAAATATAAAACTGATATCATGGTGGTCACCAAACACTCAACTCTTTTGAATAAAAATCCTGGACACAGGCCTGTATATGCAATGACTTTAATCATAGAGTTACTTATTTGACTCCTGAAGATGGTCAGTGAGCTCTGTCTTGGCACTTACGTGCAATTGATAGGATTTTATTCCAGATTTGGATGAATTGTGAGGAAAATTTTGTATTGAGGGAAATTAGAGAATTGGAAAAATAACCAAAACATAATTAGAATTCATTGAAGCTTATGCACTTAAATGATAGGCCATGTTTATATAATGGTGATGTATTATTATTGATGATTATGACCAATAGAGAATGCTGGTTTGGGTATGGTTTCAGTGTATTCTGCAAAGAGTCGTGTTCTGGAAGCTTTGTGCCCAGTGTGATGGCACTTGTTTGTGGGGGTTTTAAAAGCTAATTCAAATATGGGGCACTATTCTTGGAAGGAATTGGCATTGTTCTTTCAGGACCCTGTTAATTCACCAAAAAGTAGATTGTTATAAGAGGGAACCATGCCTGGTCTGTCTTACTTCCTCTCTCACCATAGAGTCATTTATATTCATCTGACTATGCATCATCATTTTTTATATTGTTACACAACAGAGCCTTTCACCAGAATTGTAAGCCCAAATAAATATTTCTTTATAAGTTATACAGCTTAAGGCAATTTGTTATAGCAATACAAAATGGGTAAAGACAGAGAAAACTTTTATGTGATACTGCCGAACAGATATTGGGGTAATTGCTAATACAAAGCCTAAGAGAATAATGAAGTATGCAATATTCAGAGAGATGTTATCGATGAGGGAATACCAAATACATTGTTATAGGGGAATTTGGAGAATACCAATACAGATACAGGTACATTGGCAAAAGATAAATTGAAGACGGAAGGTTAAATGTTTTTAATAATAGGCAGTTGAAAGAAAGTATTTGAAAACAAACTTCCTGTGTCTAAATTCCTGCTCTTTCACTACCATATTGTATTTAATCATTCAACAAATATTTATTGATCATCACCTCTTTGTCAATCACTAATTTAGATATGGATGAAACAGAGTCAGTTGAGCAGGACAGAAAAAGTTTAAGCCCTTGTGTGTTTTATAGCATTATATCACTGCATTCCTCAAGAAATAGGCAGGGAATCATGCAAGAAATATCATACTGTAAATGGCAGTGAGCATGTTGCTATGGATGGAGTAATCAGGAAATGCTCTCTGAGGAAGTCATATTTGAGCCATGACCTGAATGAAGAGAGGGAGCCAACCATGACAATATGAGGAATAAAATTATTCTTCCCAGAAGAAACAATAGACCAAAATAGATAAAATAAGCCTTTCATGAAAAATACCATGTTTTCAAAAGAGCAAAGAAAGAAAGATTGCTATTATAAAATGGAGCACTGTAAAGATTAAATTCCATAATATGTGCAAAGCACTTAGCAACTATCTGAGATAGTACAAACATTTCATAAATGATAAGTATACATTACTAATTTATCAACCACCACAGATGTTCTGCTATGTCTAGAAAACTAAAGCAAATCCAATAGAATGTGGGCTTTCTGTAAATTGTGCCTGCATACAGGCTTTATGTTTATTGCAAGAATGGTGTCATTGCTCAAAACACTCTTAAAACTTTCTTGAAATATATCCAAAATTAGTTTATGAACTACAAATATGTGTATGCTATACAAACTTTTCCTCTTAGTTCAAAAACTGAACTCAAAAGTTCACTCCTGGAAACCTCTTGCGTATCTTTGTTTTCCAAACAAAAAAGCTCATTATCTCTTCTTCCAACCTTTAAAATATTCTTATTTTGGAATTTACATTTTGGAATGTACACTAGAATGAACAATTTAGAGTTATCATTTCTAATTTTTTGTCATACATTTATGAGGCTTGCAATGGTATTTGCTCTTTTGATAATTATTATTCATCATTTAATATATGGTAGGCGATATTTTTGGCATGGTAGACAATTATGAGTAAATAGGCATAAAATCCCTGATCTCATCAAAACCTCAGACAAGCTTGCAAGATTATTAATAAGTACCAAATGACTAAGTTAAAATTAGTATCTTGTAGTGAGGTGTGCTATGAGAAGTAACATCAACCTATGTAGAGTTTGACGTGTACACATGATATTTTAACTAACAAAAATTTAAAGAAATTTAACTTCCATGTAGCAAATAAAATAATGTAGTTGAGAATGTCAAACAGGAAAATAATACAGACACAAAATGACCTAAAATTTAAAATGTTGGCAAAAGATCATTTGTACTCACATGCGATCATTAAATAAAATTTTAAAAAGGAAGGAAAGAGCCACCAGAAAAGGAAATGGTTCATAATGATGTGAGTGCAATTTATGTATCCTGCCTTGTAACTAAAGAGAGATCTTGGAAAGTTTGTTTTGTTCCTGTGTTGTAATAGAAGAGTGATCCTATTAAATCAGAGTAGACAGAGATTTATAAAAATTATTTTCCTTTATCCCCAGGAAATTGTTAGATTATTTGTATTACTGATAGATGATTCATTTTTGATCATTATTTTTTAAACAAATTTTAATCACATACAATTTGTGGATATACGGAGATATTATATGTATACAGTATAGATGGAGTCAAACTAATTAATATATATTAATATGATAAGGCGCATATATCACCTCATACATTTGTTTATTCTTCCAGTCTAAATGCAACTTTCTGTTTTGGCCAATGTCTCCCTTTTTCTCCTAACTTCAAGCCTCTGGTAACTGCCATTCTACTCTCCCTCTCTCTGTGAATTGGATTATCTTGTTATAAGTTAGAAAATCATGAAAATAAATTTTACTATCAATAATAATTATTTACAATATCTGCTAGCACATTACATGGGAATGGCTGGTTCACTATAATCATCTCATCCTGCCTCATTTGAAATACTGTACAAAAGAGTCATTGGGATATAATGAGTTCAGAAACACCTCAAAAAGAGTCTCAACTAAAAGTGGCCCCTTCAAATTACTTTCTGTTTGCCTGTGGATGGTTTGAAGGCAGTAGTCAGAAAAATTGCTAAGAGCTTAGTTTTTGGTTAATAAAATTACTTTAAAGATTTCTCTTTCTGAGCCAAATCTGTACTCAGATTTGTATTGAATTCAGTTGCATGGTAGTATAATATTCGCTGAAATAATATCTAGATTATTTTACCTATATATTATGAGTCTTCCTTTAAGTTTCTTCAGTATTTTACTTTTAGGGAATGACCTATGTTAATCGGTAACACATCCCCCAACAGTTTTAGGTTCTTAAATTTAGTAGAACATTACACTTTTTTAAGAGTCCCTTGTCATTTTTCTTTCTCTTTTCTACAAAGTATGTTTCAAACTTTTAATGGTCTCATATAGGTCACAATCTCACCACCAGATTCTCAGAAGACCCAACCTCTCATTTTGTGTAGATAGTACAATGAATCATGCAGGATCTCTCTGAACTCTCTGCTCCTTTCTATTGTCAATCATTTAACATTAAAATTTATCTTTTTCTTTTGTCCTGTTTTTTTTTCTCCTTTCCTGCATGTCAAGGGGGCTCTCTATTTTTCAGCTGTGTTATCTAGTTTTATGTAATGATCTATCCCAAAACTTTATTGTTAACATGATAGCCATTTATTTCCCTCATTATTTTGAATATCAGCAGTTGGGGTTGGTTTTAGATAGGTAGTTGGTATTCTTTGACTCTTAACTTGCACACATCTGCTGTTAGCTAAAGGGTAAGAGCTATGGCTGGCTGGTTTATGATGTTTTAGTCTAGGATTGCTAGGATGGATGAATTCTCTCTTCTGTAGCTGGCTTGTCTGGCCTTGTTAACATGGTATCCAGTGTACACAAGTAGTCAAGTGGCAAGATTAATGTACAAGAAGTTTTCAAGTCTAATTTGTTTTGCTATTAGCATGTTGGCCAAACATGTTGAAAAGCCACCCATATTAAAGGGCAAGAAAGATTTCATTTTTCATGTCAACAATTACAAATCATTTCAAGAGTTAAAGAGAGAGAAATGTTTTAATAATTTATCAATATATTTCACAATATGGGACAGCTAGGTAACCAGACAAAACTAATACAAGGAATTTTATGCACACACTGAGGCAGACTTTGACTATACCTTTAATTTATTTAGTTTCACAACATAGTGTACTGATTCTTTATACTGGTTTATAATCAAATTATTATTGTATTCTTATTTACCTTTGGGAATTAAGTATCATGTATTACTCTTTTGCACTCCTATTAGACATTATAGACGTGATATTTACTTACAATATTTACTGATAATTTGTAATAAATGCAGTCCAGTTCTATTATAGTTATACTGCATTTAAATATAATTGTAAGCTTAGTCTTCTAACCTACTTAACCCATTTCATCCTATGCAATGTTTAATTTCCAAGTCAAGTTTTTATTTTGTATGACAAGAAGTTTAGTGGGAAGTCAGTGAATTTTAAAGTCAAACAGACCTCAGATAAAATAATGAATTTAATAAGTCTTCATTGTATGTAACTTTAAATATTATTCTCTCAATAGTTTTTTCTCATGAACTAAATGTTAGAGATATTCTTAAGATTACAGAAATTAGAGGAATATTAATTTTGGTGATATAGAATGTTGCTTCAGTGATAAGGACTTATTTATATTGGAAAGCCAAAATATACATATCATTGATTTTATTGTAATATTAATTTACTCGAAAATCAGGTGCTAAGTAATTTTAAATGATAATTTTTTTAAAGAATTATACTGTACTGTAGATTTTTTCACATCAAATATCTTACTAATTTTGTTGATTGTTCAAAACTAATTTAGAACCCTTTGGGGCATTTAATATCTTCTATCAAAAGGGATTTATTTCTAGGAAAAAAAAATCAAAAGGAGTGAAAAAGTAAGTAGCATTGCCTCTTATACAAAACAAAATCTACATTAGGATTGTTAAAATAATGAGACTGAGACTGCTGAAATAATCATCCAGAGAGTCTGAACAATGTTCTTTCAAAAAAATATAGTAACAAACAAGTTTTACCCCATGTTCAGTCTTAAGTACATATGTATGATGTTTTCTAAATGTGTGTTTAAAAATATTACAGGCCTAGTTCTCCAAAGTGAAAATACTTAGATTTTATTTTGTTGACTACAAAACAAATATTCTATTCTTGGGAATGGGCGCATTTCAGGACAGTTGAAATTTTCCATGTTTCTGTTGTACTACAACTTCAATAGAAATTCTAACTATTCTTTTCACATTTTCCCAAGGAAAGAGAAAATAGGACTCATATATAGATTTCCTTCTCCTTGGTTTCCATCTGTATGAATGAGAGTGTGGATTCATTTATTGTTTCTTAGTGAATCTTTTGGCCACTAAACGTGGAAGTTCTGCTTTAGTGGCTGACCAACCACCTTTCTACAGCATGTGGGACATAGACTAACTGGAATTGCTATCATGATAAGTACCCCCAGGTAGGTGTTCGGCCCACCAAAGGTATTTCCTACTACTCGTGAACCAGTTTTTTTATTATCCAATTCTTGCCCATCCTAATGCCATTCATTTGATTTTTTAACTCTGTGAAGATAATAGTAGGTCAGGAGGAGTGATGGAAAATAAGCACATATCATTGTACTGAGAATCACATAATTTCCTTGTTGGGATATTTCTAAAAACAGAGAGAACATGTGTAGGATATACAAAGGGTGATGATACCTTGAATACTTTTGTTTCTTTTCAGTACCCTAGCAGTTCTACAGAGGCCTAAATATTTCTCTCAGAAGCAGCTGGTGGTAGGGCATCACCAACACTTAGCTCAGAATAATCATTAGTCAGTTGATGTATGAAGTATTGAATTAGCATAGGAAACACACTTTTGGATGTTAATAAATAATGTGAGAGTATGGGTTGCATTAAACTTGAAGTTATTAAAATCAATGCTTTTCCTCATATAGGGAAAAAGTCATTTCAATTCAAAATTCTTACACACACCGTTGAGATGCAAGTCACATTACGTTTACTCCATATAGATTCTGAAAGTAAATTCACCAGGAACCCCTGATTCTAAGTCTTCAGCTTTCCCTCCCTTAAAGATTGTGTCGCAAACAAGAATAGAGGAGAGTTGAAGCACATGGTATACTGTGAGATCTTAGACACTGCACCAGGATATCAGAGGCATTAAGTTATACTATTGCCTTAAATGTGTATGAATCAGTAAAACCAAATAAAATGTAACTCAAAAGTACCAGATCAAAGTATAATGTACTTAATATTAGACATCAAAATTATCAGAAAGGCTTATTATAAAAATAAAATTTTCATAAAAAATTTGGCTTTGAAATTGTAGTAACAGAAATGATAACTACTTTTTGCCTTTATTAGGCATTATACATAAAAATATTCAGCATTAAGCTCTGCTTCTACAATTATTGCAGAAACAATCTCAACTCTGGTAAATCTAGCTTTTATTATTATTTATTTTTTAGTACTCCCTTGAAAAACCAGTTTATAAGAATCAAGAAAAAAATCCTAATGCTTCATATTACAGAGAGTATTTTATACATATTATATCTGTATCAAAATTAATTCTTACTAAATTTAATTTTATATTCATGTACAATTTTGATTTGCATTTATTTCTTAAACATTAAATATCTCAGAACAACTCTGAAATCATATTATTGTGTGATTGACAGGCTATATTCAATCCAAATGTATTGTATTTTCATGTTCTTCCTTACTTTAATGTTAAATGTACAAGGAAATACAAGAAAAATTCCACTTAAAACATTTCTAAATATTTCATTTGAATGCATTCATCCCAGTATAATCTGTAATGCAAATTACTTACAAAAGGTATCTTTTGAAATAATTTAGCTTTATAGAAAATGTATGACTTTCATAGAAAAACTTACATTTTCACAAAATAAGATGACTCTTTCCTCATTATAGATTTCTTTGTTATTTTATGTTTTCAACTATTTGACTCCGAACTAGAGTTGTTTCTTATTTAGCAACAAGAAACATACAAGGAACACTTTTGACTTAATTCAGCTCATAGTTGTTTATTTTGTTTTTGTTTTTGTTTTTGTTTTTTAGATTTCAGCGCTGGGACAGAAATACATAAAAACAAGCACATTTGCAAACCTCAGAATATATATTAAAGAATATTTGTGGAAATATTTAGTAAAAATTGTATTCTTCGAATGCATTTAATCTTATTTTTGTGTTGAAAATTATCATTTCTCAAAGCATTAGATAAGATATGGAATATATCTTTTTAGGGCTTCTGATTTAATCTGTGAAAGTCAAGTAAATTTCTTATGTTCCTTATTCTTGAGCAAAAAGATACCCAGTGATGTGCAGTGAGAAGGCAGAATTCAAGGATGCTCCCAAGATTGGTCTGATGTGTATGCTCTGTGTAATCTAATCTCCTAGAGTGTGGATGTGATCCTCAATTCTGACTGGGTAGTGACCCATTGACTATATATAGCTAAGGTTATGATAGAGTCAGAGTAGTGATTGCATTGTATTACATAAGACTCCATCATGATAAATTGGAGAAAGCCTTTTCTGTTAGTCTTGAAAAGGAAAACTGACACATTTTTTAAAGGGTTGCATGGCAGGGAATACCAGCTGGCCTCTAAGAACCCAGAAAAGCTTAGAGCTGGCACTCAACTTGAAAACAGGTGCTATAGTCTGGCTGCAGCAGGAAACTCTGCCCAAAATTACTAATCTGGGAAGTGGACCCTGGGTCTCATAGCATGATTGCATCCCTGGGTGGTATTGATTACAACCTGATTAGATTTGAGCTGAGGACTCATTCATCATGCACCAAGAAATGATCCATGGATACTTTGAGATGATAAATTTTTGTTTTTTTGTGCTGCTAAATTTATGGTAATTGTGTACCTACAGTTTAGAAAACAACTGCATTTTGGGCCTTGCAAATTACTTTCATTTGAATACACTTCCATAACTGTTAATTAAATTGCTCACATATATTTTTTAAATATACTTTCTTGTTCACCTGTTTTGTATTCAGAATTTAAATATGTCTTTACAGAAGATTTATGATACACTTTGGCCTGAATTCAGAAAGCTTGCACTGCAGTCAAGCAGACATATGATAAAATTGCCCAGACTTGAAGAAATGTTCTAGTACATTTTGCCATTAATTGCCAGCAAAATTCATATTTTAGATATCTATTAATATTGGCTAATATTGAACATAAGTATTTCTAATACATAATTTATTCTCCTTTGAAGTTGATTTCCTGTTACAAGTTCTAGGTGCTTTTAATCAGGGCTTTACAAAACCTACACTGCATAGGAAGCACCTGGGACCTTGATAAAATGTGGGTCTGGAATGTGCCCAGGGTTCCACTTCTCTAACAAGCCCCTGGGCCATGTTGATGCCATTGGATGGGGGACCACACTGTAAGTGGCAAGGATGTCCAGGACCTCCAAAGTTTTCTGCTAAGATCAAGTAAGGTACAATACTATAATTTACAGCATACTTTGATGTGACTCTAAATCAGTGTCTCTGTTTTCACACAAAACAATTCTATAACCAAATAATAATTTATTCTACAGTAAATGTATATGATGACAGACAAATTTTGATGTTTTAATTTGCTTTATTTTTCTTCTTTAAAGTTGAGGAACTTATAAAGTTTATCATGAGATTCTGAGCATTGGTAGAGACATGTTATTTTCTCAGAGAGGGCAAAAATAAGTTGTCAAGATTACAAGGTATTTCAACTTTTGACAAATGTTTAATGCATCATCTATGAATATAACAATTCATAGCATTTTTGAATTATAACTAATAAGTTCTGAAAATATTCAGAAGAAATAACAAGTAATGATGTAGCCTTATAAGAAAGAAGAAAGCAAGGTACAGCAGTCTATTTGGGATCTATATTAATTGAGAAATATAATCAATTGTTCCCCTTTTCTGCACCTTCTATTAATGAAAAAACACAACAAAAAGCACAAGCACAACAAAGTTTAAGACTAGTCCTAATAATATTTATAGTAGTATAAATCATGGAGATTTTCTTTACTTAGTTATTACTATCATTTTTATCATTAGATAAAAATTAATTAAATAGATCAAAATAAAATCATACAAAATAAAATTTAGGATATTGTCTGATTCTAGAATTGAGAAAAACATTTTAAATACAAAAGCAACAGCAGAGATTATAAAGGCAGTAGGATAATTTTGGATCCTCTATGGACTTTTTATTAATGTATGTAAATATATTTGACACCTACATGTTAATCTTGCATCATTGACCCTGCTGAACTCCTAAGTTTCAATATATTTCATGTGGAATATTTTTGTGTATATGATATCACCTGACTACCTATCCCCAAGATTTAAATTTTTTTTTTTTTTTGAAATCTGGGTGATGCATATTTTCACTTTTACTTTACTAATAATGCTTGGTAGAAATTCAGGATTGATGTTGAACAGAAGTGGTAAGAGCCAAGATATTTGCCTTTTTCATAATCTTAAGGGAAAACCATAAATTTGCCTCCATAAAGTTTGCAATTATTACTATTTTTTTCTTTGTAAATGTCCACAACCTAACAGAGAGCATTTAGAACCCCCCCCCAAAGACACATCATGCTTAGCATATTTGTCATGAAGTGTGTTTATTTCATTTTATTTTATTTAAGTTTTTAAGTATCTGTTGTGATGGTCACAAGATTTTGGTCTTCATTTTATTAATCTAGTATTTTTAAATGGCATCAAATGAAACTAGGATCTACAGAAAGGAATGATTGCAAATACACATAATAACACAGGGTAAATATAACTACATTCCCTTTCAGTTCACATACTTCAATGTGCATTTGAATATTTAAAGAAATATAATACATATAATTACATATTATGCTTTATCGTGTCGATAATATATGTAGATGACAAAACATAGCAGCTAAGATGAAAAAGAAAGTGATGTACAGGATAATATATGATAAGGATATTTACTTACTTGGGAGTGCTATAGTATCATTAAAGTTAGTTTGAGATAATTGTTGAAAAATATTATAATTTTTATATAATCCACTAAAATATACAAAGTGCATTACTAAAAACTGAGAAAGCAAATGAAATGAAATCATATAATAAGTGTTTTATTCAGGCAAAATACTAAATAAAAAATATAGTAACAAAAACTGAAGAGAACTAGTAAACAAACAAAAATAATAGTAAGATTTATGACTTTAATACTACCATATTAATAAATTCTGTAAATAAAATAAATAGATGTACTAATTATTCAAATAAAAGTCAGTGTCAGCCTAAATTAAAAACTCTGTTAATAGCTGGGCATGGTTGTGCATGTCTGTAATCCCAGCAGCTGGGGAGGCTGAGGAGGCAGGATTGCAAGTTCAGAGCCAACCTCAGCAACTTAGTGAGTCCCTAAGCAACTTAGCAAGAGTCCCTAAGCAACTTAGAAAGACCCTGTATCCAAAAAAAAAAAAAAAAAAAGGAACAAAGAATAAATGAGGGGAAAGGGAAAAAATAATACAAAGGGGGAGATATGAAGGTCAGTAAGAGGGGTAGAGAGAGAAGAGGGAGGGAGGGAGGGAGGGGGATAGTAGAGGATAGGAAAGGTAGCAGAACACGACAGTCACTAGTATGGCAATATGTAAATCAATGGATGTGTAATTGATGTGATTCTGCAATCTGTATATGGGCTAAAAATGGGAGTTCATAACCCACTTGAAGCAAAGTGTGAAAGATGATATATCAAGAACTATGTAATGTTTTGAACAACCAACAATAAAAAATAAATAAATAAATAAATAAATAAATAAATAAATAAAATGATGCACCAGATTTGGAGCAAGAAAAAAATACTTGAAAGAAAATCAAAATCACAAAGGAAAAGAGAGTATATGCACATTTAAGGATTCATATTAAACAGGTAAATTGGAAGACTGGAAAGGGGAGGAGTAGGAATGGAGATTCAGAAGAAGGGAATTAAAAGCAACAACACTGAAACAAAAGGAAACCTTCATGATCAAAATAACTCATTCACTGAACTGACTAAAATAAGTAAGTCTGTGATTTACTTGGAAAAGAGTAGACAACATAATCCATAAATCTACATTTGTAGAAATTGTAAATTGCAATATATTACAATAAGCAGAAATCAAAGAATGAATTGGAGTAACAATATGGACCAATTTCTCTGACATTCCATTTCTTCAGAAGAATGTCTTCAATGCTACCTGTGACCATAAAAGAAACTGAAATAAAAACTGAGCCAGAGCCAGTACAAGTTCTGCACACAAGTAAAGTACTTATCAAATATCATCTATATGAAAGGTATTTCACCAATAATAATATGTTATTATTGTAGATAATAATAAATGCAAATAGAAGAGTTCATATTTTTTTCTAACCCTCCCCCAAATGATTGCGTTTTATATGTCTCAAAAGTATTGGCTTCTTTTTTAAATACTCTCATTAATAAATGCTTATGCCATGAGACAATTTAAAAAATTGACTTTGATACAGATTAAAAAGTTCTTCAAATTTTTGATGTTGTAATATAAGAGTTAAACACCTTTTATGACTCTGAATAAAATCTAAATCATTGTTAATGCCCACAGCAACAAATAAAAGTAAGAAATCATATAAATCTTTATTACTTATTTTATTATAATTGTTAGATTAAAACTATATTTGCATGCATATGTATAAATATACATACAAAACATATGTATATACACAGATATACATATATGGCATAATGTAGCAATATAAAATAATATAAAGGTTCAGAAGATTTGAATATTTATCCAAATTTTCCAAATTACAAGCTTGTGACATTTTCCCTATTGATGTACTACAGTTTTGTCTTGAATAAATTTGAATATGAATAATGGTAACATCTCTGTTACTCAGATATTGGCTGAGTAAAAAACAAATTTCTATAGATGTTATTTGAGCATAGATACATCTGAGGCGAGGATGATCTCATAAACTTTTCAATTACAACAGTTAATAAAATTCATTTTCCCTTTCATCATTCTTTTATCTCTGATTTGAAACTGAAACTCCTGAGTAATACATAAAACTGTCCTTCATACTCAAGACCTAAGGAATAAATAAAAAATATTTTCAGAAATTTGCAGGTAGAAGATATCGTTGACTGAAATATGGGTCTTCTTTCTTCATGATATTTCTTTTTTTCATATATATATAATCACTTTACCACTGACCTACATCCCAAGTTCTTTTTTTTTGTTTTATTCTGTGAAAGGTCTTGCTAAGTTGCTGAAGGTCTCATTGAGTTACTGAGACTGTCCTGGAACTTGATATCCTCCTGCCTCAGCCTCCTGATGTGGTTGATATTATAGGCATGCACCATCATGTCTGGCTAATTTTCTAAAATTTATTTGTAAACTGGTTACTTCAACACCTCCTCTACTCCTCTTATCTCCAAGCAATAAAAGACAGAACAATGCTCATCAACAGGTATATGTCATTTAACATGGGAAAAGGTTAATAGTTTTTACAAAGGTAAGGATATTTGTCTTAAGCTCCAGCGTTATTTACATACAAAAAGCACAAGCACCACCTGAAAGGCAGTGTTACAAACACCATCACATTCACTTTCTAAAGGTAACTGTCAACTGAACACATTGAATGTGTTATATTGCAAATAGGAAATTGTTTCCTCTAGCCTCCAACTAGCTTTCAGGTGAATCATATGTCCTTTTTATAAAATTGAAGAGAATTTCAGGCAAGGATCTAAATTTTTGACATTTTCAGGTATTTGATGTCTACAAAATAAGAAACTCTTGTTCCACAACAGCTGAAAAAAGCAATTGTTTCTCAGCCTCAGTTTACCCTGAATCATAACCAGACACCGTGAATTAACTGTGTAGTAAAGAAAGTATTGACTTTTTTTTCTCCTTAATTTCCACTCAATTGTCCTATTATCTTCTGGCTCACAGGATTAATGAGGTTGTTGATGGTGAATAACATGGAATGAGAGACAGAAGGGCAGAGGGATGTATACTTAATTCTTTATGGAGTCATCCTTTAGCTCCTGAATGTATTTTGCCATATCTAGCTTTCAAATGCTAGCTCTGTCATGAGTTGCATTTGTAGTTTTGTGGTGCACTGTCTGTCCTACTAAAGGATTCTTCATAGAGTCATTTCCTGAGGTGTGTGGTGCAAATTCAGGCTGAATTGTTGTGACAAGTGTTTAGCTCTTCCCCTGGTGGTACACTCCCAGTCATTTCCTGCTCCAAAAGATCTGTCAGCAAAGCTCTTTCAAGACAGTTCATCCCCAGACACCCTTTATGATATCCTAACATGTGTTCTTGCCCTGAATAGACGGAAATGCACTTTGTAAACTGTTTTTTCCTCCTTTTCAACCTTTTTGTTACAGCAAGCCTATGTGTTTACATTTCCCCCAGTGAAGAGACAGTCATTTCTCTATTCCACAAATAAGGAAGACACATTATAAGACATGCTATCTTGTAATACTCAGGTGTTTCTTATGCAGATTCAGAGGAGAGTGTTTGCATTTGGGGAGTATGAAGCAAGACTCCACTCATTCAATCATCTTCCTCTCTTTCCAAATGGGCTTACTTTGGATCTTTCTCAATTGACCTGGGAAAATGGGGATGTATCACCTCTACTGAAAAATTGGGATAGAAAAATTCCCAAGAACTTCTATGAACTACTGAAGTATCTTCTTTGGTTAATCTGTAGGTTTCTTTTATGTAACCTAGACCCCTGTTAGTATTTTTGTTTCTGTCATTTAGAAATATATATATTTAACAAAGTAATCAAGTTCCTAACAATGATTTTAATGGTGGATATTTGTTTATTTGTGTTTATTATATGTCTGAAATTCTCAATGAGCCATTTGTAAAATTAGTACAGAGAGTTTTAGTTACAGTTAAGTAAACTAAGCTATCAAAGAATGATGGAAGTTTCAAGACCTAAAGCCTTGCAAAGAAGCTATTTTCCAAGTTATTTTGTTCAATATATGTTAATTTTAGGAAAATGATAAAATTTGAAACTAAGTATGATCTAATATATGGAAAATCTAGATATACTGAAGAGAATTCATGCATGTAATCTTATTTTAATATGACAGCATAAAGGTATAGACTGTAAAATGGAAGGAAATAAAGACATTATGAGATTATTCATGTATATCTTATGTTTATTTTTATGAATCCTTAAGTTGAGTGTGGGAACAGGTAAAATAAATTTCCCTATATATTGAAAATCAAAAACCAGGACAACTTTTTGAAGACAGAGAATACAAATAAATATGTTAGAGGACATCAACTTGATAAGGTTATTGTTTCTTATATCTGGGTCACATTTCAGGACACATAGTTAGTTGATTTCTCTTTGTAGATGCAATTCTGAGTTTCTATATGTTCATATATTTTGATAAAGTTCTGTCACCATATGGCATCCATAATACTTCTCCATAAAATCTGCAATACTTTTTTCCATTGGCAAAATATAAGGTAATGTGTCATAATACAAAAGGAAATGAAAAATCCAAACTAAAAAGTGTATACTATTTAAAACTTAAAATGGTTATTTTGCTTGCACTGTTACAATTGCTTTACAAAAGGAAATGAAAAATCCAAACTAAAAAGTGTATACTATTTAAAACTTAAAATGGTTATTTTGCTTGCACTGTTACAATTGCTTTTCCTCAAAGTTTCCTTAGTCATTAAAAATATGTTTTGAAAAGTCCCAAAGAGCAATTTTTGAAATTTAAATTTTTGTTTTTTTCTTCAAGCAGGGATTGAATCCAGGGGTGCTTTACCACTGAGCAATGTCCCTAGCCTCCTTTCAAAAAAAAAATAGAGAGAGACAGGGTCTCACTGAGTTGCTTACTGCCCTACTAAATTGGCTTTGAATTCATGGTATTCCTCCTCAGCCTCTGGAACTTCTGGAATTATAGGCATGTGCCACCTGACCTGACTGAAAATCAATTTTTGATACATTTTATTAAAAATAGTACAAACAAAAAAAAAAAGGAGAAATTGAGATTTAAACAACACGAGTGGATGTCACAAAGCACCAGATTAGGTGGCAGAGACTGGCATGTAACTTGGCTCCCATTTATTAGGATAGTCATTGGGATCAGTGCCTTTGAAAGGGAAAGGAAATTATGCAGAAAAAGAACATGTGTGCCAAAGAAGCACAACAACAACATCTTCTACTCCCTCTGGGAAACTCTGAAACTAGAATACCAGAGGAGAGGGAGCCCATTTATGCTGTTTTTAAAATCATCTTTCTGAAATTCAGAACCACATGACTAATGGAGGAGTATGACTCTAGAAAAGCAGATAGAGAAAACCAACACATCTCTTTTCTGTAAAATCCAAATTTCAGAATTTATACCAAAATATAAAGTCTTTGTGTCTATAACAAGCAGAGGAAACTGAATAATACAGTCTATCAATAAATATGTGGTTAATTAATCTTTAAACATCTGCTGAGAGTATGTCTTGATTCTATTTTCATAAATTTTATAGAATTTGGTAAGGAAGAACATTTTTGCATATCTGAAGAATGTGCAAAAAGGTATTTCCAAAGGTCTCCTCCAGCACAACAGGGAAAACAAGTTTTCAAATATCCTTGTACTGTATTTTTTAAACCCTCCAACCAGTTTCTGGAATAAGTATCAGTATTTCCTTTATAGCACAGAAAATAAAGTAGAAGTTTTATCAGACCTGTGGAACAAGTTTCTCAGGTTTCAAGTTGTCAAAAAATGTAATTAGTGCAATATCCATCTTCTATAAATGAAGCAAAGCCAAAATAAAATAAAAAAATAGAACAATAGATACTAGAATTGACAATGGACTCCAATACAAATAATTATTTTAAATGTATACGAAAAATCCTTGAGTCCAATGACTAATCTCTTATTAAAATTATTAATGGCTACCCTTTGTTATTTTTCTATGTGCCACACACTTTGTTTTATTATATAAAATGTATTGTATATTTGTATATAATACCTAGACTTAGAGCTTAGGGTGTATATATGTATATAAATAAAAAAATTTATTTACTCAGAATTAAGTTTCCTTGAATTACCATTATAATCATAATTATTACTCTTTTAAAGGTGTGGAAACTGAAGCTCTAGGAAATTAACTAAATTGCTGATATTTTGATATTTATGTAGATTTATCTCATATTTATTCATATTTATGAGATGTATTTAGATTTGGAATTTAAATCTGTGTCTAGCTGGATAAATGAAATTCACATTACATAAAATTATGTGCAGATATTTTACCAATAATTGGAAGCGTAGTCATTATTCTCACAAGTTACCATGATTACAATGCCTCTAATTGTCACAATGTAACTCTAATTGTATCCTTATATGAGTGCATCATACACCTATTAAGTTGCCACAACTTTCTTATTGAAAATATCATCCACTGCTAAAGATAGCGCAGAGGAATGTGTCATCACATAGCTAGTCCTCTCATACTTGGGAAGGTAAGTTAGTGAAAGCTTCTCTTCTGCCATCTCAAATGTGGTATATTTTGCTTAGAAAATAGGAAAGGAAGTCTTTGAATGTGTGTCTGGTTCAGAAACTGTATATTTTCTGGGTGGTTTGCTCACCCTTCTTCATCCTACACCTACAGTGAAATTTCCAAATGTACCACTATTTCCTGAACAGTTTTGCAGTTTTAAGATGTTAATATCAAGTTTTAGTTTTTGATATTTAATTTTATGTAATCATATATTATTGCCACTAGCTGAATTATAAATAAATACATAAATAAGTGAATAAATTAATAAATGAAGTTCTTTGCTGAGAATAAAAAGCCCTCTATCTCTCAGGGTGGCACATACCACATACCTTGCTGCCTGGCAGAAAGGGCCAAATGCATATATAAAGATCAGCAGTATAGACTATACCAGCTTCTGTCATTTCTGTGAAAGGGATTTCTAGATATTACCTTCCTCTATGAATGTTTTTTTTTCTCAATTTGACAATGCAATTGTTTTGTCTAATTCATATATACAGAATCAATTTCTTTACAAAGGATTTCTAAGAGATTTTTTTGATGTGTGATTTTTGACATGCTTGAAGGTACAATATGGTATATATTAATTCATCTGTCTATTCAGCTTTTTAATGGGTCCTCTATAGTCTAGGAGAGGTGGAAAAAAGTTAGGCTGACCTCTGCTTTCATTAAGTTTGAACTCTAACAATGGAGACAGATATTAGTCAAATTACATAAACATATGTAAATCATTAACTGTGATCATTGCTATAAAGGTGAGATATTACAATGGTAATGCAAAACTGTGAATTAAGCTATTAATGAGCACAATGAAGCCTGTTTTACTGGTAATGTGGTTGAGAATAATATTCACTTTCTAAGATAGAATTTATTTCCCTTCCAATCATCTGATAAGATTGGCAGCAATTACAGCTTGCCAGACCCCAAAGCTCTGGCTCCTTGTATTTACTGCTCTTAACAGATCCTTTGCCCTATGAGATACTGCTTCCTGCTGGAGGCATTTACGGAATATAGGAAAGGGTTCTTGCTTCTCAGATCACTAATCCTAGAATCTTCAATTTCTTCCTGCAAGTTGTCTTAAGGGAAACTGTATCAAATTCATGATTATGACTAACCTTTCTTTCATCTTTAAGACCTAGATCCATTCCCTAATTATGATAAGTACTCTTCTTTATTCCTTAGGTTCTGTTCAAGAAAAGACACTTATATCTACTTTTAGGACAAGGTGTTTTCCAATTTCCACATGAGACTGAGCTTTTCCTTTGGACAGGAGAGAGAGAGGTGAATTAAAAAGTTAAACCCAGTTTCACTTCTAATTCCTTTCTCATCTTCCTTTTAATTATTTGATTCAGTGAAAATAAAGAACAAAGGGATAGTTCAATGAGTCATCTTACTGAAAAGTCATTCAATATCAATTCTAAATTTTGTACATCAATGCCTACTATGTATTATAATTTATTGAACTATGTAAACTGAAGCAGACATTTGTGACCTTAAGGAATGAAGTGGAAAAATCTCTGTCTAGATAGAACTTATATTTGAATGGGTTACTTTTTTTTTAGCAGCTGATCAATAGCAGAAACAATTTCTCCTATATTGGCTCCCCAAAATTAAGTAGAATAATGGTTAAATATTTTCTAAGTACATCTTTTAAAAGCCAATGACTTCCTGCAACAAAATTAGAACTTAGCTTTTGTTGAAGTTATTTAAAATTTAATTTATTTGACTTCTAATTGACTTTTCCCTTTGTTAGTTTCCTTTCTGTTATTCAAACTATTAATTGCTTGCCTCTTCTATTTAGTTGTGTCTAAATTGCCCTCTCTTTGAAATGTTTTGTTTTTTAATTGGTTTCTTGAACCTCATCAGCTTTAAGAAAGCTGCTTTTAAGTTCCATGTTTGTTCCTGTAGGGGCAGTGAAAGCATTTTATACAAACATACTCAAATTCAAGCTTCAAATTATTTCTGAGAGGTTTTAAATTTCCATCTCCTTTTGAGCTCCCATGTCTGTGTTTGCATACTAATTTAAATTCTCTCCTCATTTTTCTTCTCCACTTTTTATTATATTAATAAATACAATTGTTCACTGTTTTACCTGAAAAGTGTAAGTTAATGAAATTCTTTCCATTCATCATCTATGCTATCTTTCTATATGTGTAACCATATATCTTCCAATCTTTCTATATTTTTATGCTATCTTTATATATGTGTAACTGTGCAGAAGATTGAACCCAGTGCCTCACACATGACAGGCAAGCACTGTACTGTTGAGCCATAACTCCAACCCCTACATAATGCTTTTTTAAAAGCAAAAATTCATTGGGAAAAAAGCAAAATCAATGTGGGGTGGTTTTTGATATATTTGTTGTTGATATAATACTGAAATATGTGTTATTTTATCTATTATTGTGTTTCAGACTAATTTGATGGTAAAAACAAGCCAATAAACTACTTTCTTGGAACTGTGTCATGTTTTGCATTTCCCTTGACAATATAAATTTGCATGTGAACTTCTTTTAAAACAATCTTGCCTCATTACATATGAAAAGTTTAAGATGTTTACATTATATTTTTTATAAGAATAGCAATAAAGAGAAATTTACAAAGTAATTTAATATAGAGAAATGACAGACATGAATAATGTCAACTCTTTGTAGCTATGAATTTCACATCTGTAGATCCAACAAAGGGCATACTGTATACTGTGAAGTTGGACTCACAATGATTGCACCTGCACTGAATATGTGTAGACTTTTTCTTGTCATTATTCCCTAAACACTATAATAACATTTGAATTGTTTTCACCTTATAGTAGGTATTATGAGTAATCTAGCAATGACAGCATGCAGAAGATTGTATGTAGATTATATGGTACTATTAAGCCATTTTATGTAAGAGACTTGGCCAATTTGGGTATCTGAAAGGGGTCCTAGAACCAATTCTCAACACGTACTAAGAGATGACTGCATTTCTGATGGAAAAATATACTATTATCTTCTGTCTCATAGAAAGTACTGATATATTAAAAAATGTTAATTTAAACAAATCCTATATTACACTTCTAACAATTTTTACTCTTCTTGCACTTATTTTTTTCCAATAGAAATGAGAAAAAGATTTTTTTAAATTATTGGACTATTTTTTTAAGAAAATTAATCATTTTCCTATGTCATATTTCAACTACATAAATGTATTTTACATTTTCTCTTGGTCCCCTTCCTCAGCACATTGTCTTAGGTATCCTCAGAATTGCTGGTTAATGTTCTGTGTTCTGTGCAGTGTCATGACCCAAGAGACTGCAGTTCTGATCTCTTTCCCATGAGTTCTCTTCACACTTAGAGGATATGTTTATTCAATGTAAATGTGTTCAAGATGAGAATAAATCAAAACTAATCCATTTCATGTAAGCTAAGTAAATTTACTTTCATATTTATATATAAATAGTGTATGATAAAATGGGTAAACAAAATGTGTTATGATCCTCATTGAGTCCTTCCAAAGAATACACTAACATGGTATTTTAGCCTTTTTACTTCTGTGTTCAAAAGATCTGACAAGAACAATTTTAAGGAGGAAATACTTATCTTGCCCTCACAGTTTCAGATGTTCTGGACCATAAATGGCCTGCTATTCCTCAGTCTGAGGTGAGGACAAGTGTTTGGTAGAGGAAAGCAGCTAAGGACATGGCACCAGGAAGCAGAGAGTCTCCCCTCACCACAGACAAAATATATACCCCAAAGTCACTTCTCTGATTACCCGCCTCCTCCATAGACACCCTACCTGCCTAAAGTTATCACCCAGCTAATTCTTATCAGAGGATTAATGCACTAATGTGGTTAAGGCTCTTATAACCCAGTTATTTCACCTCTAAGCTTTCTTGTACTGTCTAATACTTAAGCTTTTGTGGGACAACTCACATCCAAATTATAACACACAACTGTCAGTAATCTGGTGTTGCAAAAAGTCCCTATCTTTACTCACTTGTTCATCTATAAAATGAAGCACTGTTACTCTCTCTCTCTCTCTCTCTCTCTCTCTCTCTCTCTCATCTATATGGTATCTTAGAATGCAGGACAGGGACAGCAAAATAGAAACCTCTATGTAAATGTATTTCTTAGGTATAATATGCATAAATCAATCCCTGACCTTTTTCTTATTACTCAATTTTGTAACAATTAATATATATATATATATATATATATATATATATNTGTGTGTATATAATATATATATATATATATATTATTTTATAGAATTTCAGATATATATGTAATAAATTTGGAAAATGTGTTTTTACAAAGCTTCAAAAATTTCCTTAAATGAAACACCTAAATGTCGATTAAATAAATTATATTTAAAAAATTGTTTCATTCACTTTCATTTGAAATTTTTGTATATCACCGATGCTCATTTATTATTTGAAATTTCTTACCAAGAGTTTATCCAGGATAAAATGTTACCATCAGGGACCAAGCATAATGTCCCTAGCATTTTTCAATAACCATAGTGAAAAACCAGCCTCTATCTCAGAGCAAAGCTGTCCAAGGAAGGGACATGGCCTTTGTCCTTGGAAAAACCCACAGAGCACTCCTAGGCACATTCCCACCCTGCTAAGTTGTTTATCTACAGGAGGGATCTGCTGAGCCAGGTGTCCCTGACTCAGTCAGGCTAGGTGGGGATCCATAGCAGCCCTCTAGCAGCCACCAATCAGCATGAGACAGGGAAATACCTGGGATGCCAGATAACCCTCCCAGTAGTTTATGGTAGTTGATAACCTGTTGGGAAACCATGTAGTTACAGCACGTACACCCCTCTTAAACCAATCAGTTCAAAGGAATACCCCTTTTGTACTGACCAATCACCCCTACCTAACTTGTTCCCGCCAGTGAATGTGCTAATCATGTTTTAGAGTTGTTGTTTGATTTTCCCCCTGCGTGAGGTGATTTGTTATGCTGTATGTGAAGTCCCTGCCCTTTTCAAAGAATGTATATAAGCTCTGCTCAAGCTGTTCTCAGGGCTCCTTGCTCTTTACCTCTTCGAGGTAGGCTTGGAACCCCAGCATGCTGGACCCCCAATAAACTCTTTGCTGTTGCATGAGACAGTCTTATGGTGGTCTTTTCCTCCGATGTTCGCCTGATCTTTACAATAGGATCCATTTCTTTCTAAATGTCCCAGAAATTACTTGATTTTTATTCCAAATAATCAACCAAGTGAACATGGATGCAGATACCTCATTATTCTCTATTTGCTCAGTGTAGTAGGGTTTAATATGAGAAAGCTCTGTAGAAATCCACTAGCTGGTTTTTTATTGATAGTTCATTGGTTATGTCACAGCAGAGAACAGATCATCTGTTTGTGCTATACCCATGGTGCTGACACAGGAATTTAACCAGGAGTTCAGTGCCAGATTTTCACCAGTCAGCTTGCTAAGCTGCATATGTCTGAATTGTACTGCTTCAATAGTTCTGAATGCTCAAGCTGTAAACCCTTAAGGCAGGGAATATTTCCCTGGGAGACAACATGATACAGTATGCTTTACCAGCACATAGTAATGAGTATCAGAATATCCTAAAACGGAAACCAATTTGGCTTGTGCATATCATATATAAACAAATACACCCCACTGCATTGTGTCTGTTCATCATTATAGACCTCTTTTTTTTTTCTGTTCATCTTAAGAGAAAAGCTATTTAAACTGAATTTCATTGTCTTGTGTAAGCGCTTGTGAGACACAGGGCTTTGTTATAAGTTGAAAACAAATTAACCTTTACTTTAAATTGGTTTAGAACAGATTATTGTGTTCAAAAGCCCACATAGAAAATGAAATAAAAACCTGAAAAAGCAAAAGCAAAACTGGCTAATCACTGGTTTAGTAAATACTTTCTTGCTCATATTACACTATGTGTAAATCCACACTATTTGAGGCATAGTCACTTATGACACATTTTCAAGTCAAGAAAATATGACAAAATGACATTATGTGCAAGTCTGAGAAAAATGTGGTTCCGACTTAACACAATATGTGATATGTCAATGCCATTATGTTTTAGTGTAGCTTCATGATGAGTTCATTGGGAAAGCAAGTGAAAGGATGTATTTATTAACCTCTTCTTGGAAATGACTTTTAGCAATACTCTTATTATCAAACCTATTGTCATCTATTTCAAAGAACTAAACTCCAGTGTATAGCTGGAAAGGACAGGAGAATCTCATTATTTACAGTAGAGAAAGAAGCCTAAAAGCCTAGTCACCATTATGTTGGTTGTTTTATTTCACTTATGTGTTTCCATGGCCCTTTCCCTCATTTAAGCTGACACTGTATTACAGGTGAGGTACAATGCGAGGTCCTCTGTAGCAGAGGTGTCCTTTTCTCTCTGAGATTTTATCTTGAAGTCATGGTTTTCTAATATTTTTGAAATGCATCATTGCTAATGCCTCCTTTTTGAATGCCCAAGTAGTAAATGGCTAGGAGAATTAGAGTAAAATGGTGCAAAAGAATCTCTTACATCCTCTTTAAATAACCAAATTTTCATTTCTTAATTGGTTTTCTTGAATTACTGAGTTTCTAAGAGGTATTAGATTAATAGTATTAAATAATAAGTTTTAACAATTTGACAAAAACCTATCCCCCTTCAATATCTTTGCATAATGTTTTTAAATTTTTGATTGTGTAAAAAAATCAGTATGTAAAACTTTCATTACAAATGAAGATGAAGTGCTAAAAATCTGAACATGACAAGATAGAGAAGCAATATAAAAACCTTTAAATGTGTTTTGAGAAAAACCAGATTTAAACAAATTTGTCATTACCAAAAAGAGATATTTAGTTTTTAAAAATGCTGCATTGATAATGATAATTCTAGCTATGTGATTAATGAGCAAAAGGCAAGCTCTTATGATCTTTTTTTTTTTAAACAGCAAAGAGGTGTTTATTGCGAGCTAGCTCGGTCCTCGGTAAGCACACACAACAACTGGTGATGCTGAGAAGCCCCGAGCCCAGGGTTTGCAGCAGTTTTATACATTCTTTGGAGAAGGCAGGGACTTCACATACATCATAGCATCTCTTAGAAAATCATCACACACCGCGGGAAAATCAAATAACAACTCTAAAACATGATTAGCACATTAACTGGCAGGAACAAGTTGGGTAGGGGTGATTGGTCAGTGCAAAAGGAGTATTCATTTGAACTGATTGGTGATCTTCAGCAACAATCCTTTCTTTATTTCTTATTGCTGGAACTTTATATTCATTTCTTCTTGTTGGATGGCCAGCTGGTGTTAGAGATGATAAGCCCACATTTATCTAGCTTGCCTTCTTCAGCCAGGTGAGTGGACATATTCTCAACCTGTGGATTGTTTTCCTTATTCTCTATGCCATCTTAATTTTTGGATTTGCCTGGGTGTTTGTGTCAGTAATTGGAATTTTGGTGTTACACAGTGGGTTGGCTTCTGATTTTGTATCCAATGTGGACTGTTTTTAAAATGGTTGTGATCTATGGCATATTACTGCCTTACCTGAACTCCACCAAGGCTTCTAACATCGATTGTCTTGGTACCCTTTTCTCTTCAATGTCATCTAAAGGTGCTTCCTGGTGTCCTTTTTTTATGGCAGTCTGACATAGGGATCCATCTTCCTTGGTGTGTTTCCTGTCAATGAAACTTTTTCTGTTTCATACATTGAATCATTTTATTGTTCCCCAAAACTTAATTAAAATTATCCTTTTTTCTCTTCTGGAAAGTGCTCTCAGTGCAAGACAGGTGGGCTCACAGCTCTCAGAGCAACTGTCTGTGGTTCTGGGCTTGGTCTGTTGGGGCTTGTCCTTGCTGCTCACTTTTGCAATAATGATGACTGGGACCAACTGTGGCATCTGCAGGTGCAGTGTGATGTTTACCCAGTCAAGGGAAGCAGTGAGGCTGTTCAGGGCTCTGTGGGTACACTTTCCACTCCAGCTACCCATCAAACTCCTCCTGTAATTTTTAACTCCCTCAAAACTCAAGACTAGTACCTTACTGCTGACTTAAAAAAAGAGCCTTACCAAATCAGATTAAGTCTATTACCACAAACTTTTTTTATATTGTATTTACACTATAAATGATGAAAATATGTGAGAACCATAAGAGAACAGTTTTTACTGCCACAGGCAATTTACCGAAGAGTCAATAGCTCACATGGAGAGGATTAGCATCCCAAGGCAATTTTAGCAGGTTCTTATAACTCTTGAGCTGGTTGTAATAATAACAGGAGGTAGCTTTGAAACAAGCATGGTAACAACAGTATGTGTTGCAGTTAATTGTATGAAGTTATGGTTTAATATAGCATCAGTACATTTATTTACATTTTCCTCCACTTCAAATATTGTCATTTACAGGCTATGTGTGTGTAGGTTCTAAAAAATTTAAACTTATTGTAATACATTTGTGTATAATTTATGGAAATAAATTATAAACTATCATCTGCATATATTTTATGTATTTATGATATACCTTGCTACACAGTTCATGTACACATATTTTAAGTTGTCTCAAATTCCAAAAAGAAAATAAGAAAAAAAGAAAAAATCCTGCATGTAAATGGATCCAGGCAGTTCAAACACATGTCTAAGAATGAACTGTATAATTCGTACTTTATATGCCAAACACAGTGCTAGTAATATTAAAAAGCCATTACAATGCTTAAAAAATTGAAATATATGTAGAAGACATATGGTTTAAAATTTAGTTTCAGAAATGAGAAGAGAAAATATTAATTTTTCTTTTCAGAAAAATCTCTAAATTTCATGTTTATTTGAGCTATCTAAAATCCATAGTGTTCACATTAATGTGTATTCTTCTTTTATTCCATGTAACCTAGATAGTATCTCCTGCTAATCACACATACATTTTTTTTTCTAATCTATGTCTGATCCTTTAGCTACTTCCATTTTAGCAACACTGGGAAAGATTAGCTGAACCTACACTTCTACTGGATATTCACCCCAGCACATTCTGGAATTTCAGAGCAAGATACAAGAACTCTGTCAGCTGAGTTCTGACTACTGAGTCTAAGCAGCTGACAGGATAAAATTGTAAAAGATACAGAAAAACCTCTGGTTTGGTCTCAATATGCATAACAGATGCCTTTAAATATTTTAACTATTATTTGGCATTATTATTATTTTTTCATCCTAAATGTCTAGTTATCTTGGTATTATATAGGTATTAGATTATATAATGGGGAAAAAGGAAAAAAAATACAAATTATTTTGTGGAAATGGGTACTTAGTTATATTATCTTTAATATTAGAGAATAGTATTTTGCTTCACTTGATAAAAATATTAACATGCATAAACACTTTATCAGAAAACTAACAATCTTATTGAGGACCTATAAGATACATAAAAATTTGCAATGTACTAACTTAATGAAAAATTAGCAATAGACTACAGTAATATAATAAGGATGGAGAAAACCTTTAAAGGATATGGATTAAAAAATTGTTTTCATAGAGTTGAACAAAAAATATCCTAAAAATGCTTTAATATTTATGTTTGGAAGAGATGAATAACTGCCTAAAATTGCCTTAATAACTGGGATAATAAACAAGGAATGAGAGATGGAGAATTCAGCAGGTATCTTATTTAGATCCAAAAACCATCGCCAAACATTTTAGAAATTAGAGAAAATTGGTAGAGTCAAAGTGTTGGATGGGGCACAATTCCCACTATCATCAAAATTCAAATGAAATTTATTTTTACGCATTGGGCAGTTTCAATTAATTTGTCTTCTTGATATTTCCAGGATTTTTCTCTAATGTGTCAGGTGCTGTCGTGTTTAAACAATATCAGTACCTTTTCTTTTCCTCTTGCACTTAAGGAAACACAATATGATTTATGCATTATTTTCAATAAAGGTAAGCTCCTCTGCTAAGCAAAAAATGAGCAAATTCCAAACTAAGTGAAGGATGTTTATTTCCATCTACTTTGTACTGCTAGAAGAAAGAAAACAACAAAATTCTCAAGTATTAAGATAACTTTTTTATAGGTCAAAAGTTTGTTTATACATTGTCTGCGGAAAATAACAATGAAGAAAGTAATTATGTATCAAAATTTACTAGCAATAGTAAAATTGACATTTTGGTGAATTCAGGTTTTTTTAATAATATTTAATTGAAGCATGACAATTGTAAGTCTTTATGAGGTGCATTGTAACATTCCAAAACCTGTATGTAATATGCAATGATCAGATTGGAGAAGGTAATTGGTCTATTAATCACTTCTAATATCTGTGACTTTTATTTGAATAATGTTGTACCCCCAAAATAATGAGATAGATTTAAAAAGTCCTACACTTTGTTAGTGTCTTGTGTTTAAGGGTGGTGTTTTTTTTTTTTTTTTTTTTTTTTTTTTGCTGTAGCCTTTTTTTGACAATAAGGCAAGAAGCCTAATGACAAATATTCAATGTGCAAAAATAGAAAAGCATTTTTTTCATGTATTCTATGACAATTTGTATTCCTTCATTTTGTAAATGTCTGTTTCAATAGAGAAATTGATAAAAAAAATACAATATGCAGCTGGCAAATTGCACACAAAAACATATTTAAAAAAATAGTGCATCATGATGAAGTGGGGTTCACCCCAGAGATGCAAGGTTAATTCAATGTATGGAAATCAATAACCATAACTGAAGACATCAATAGACTTAAAGACAAGAATCACATGATTATCTCAATAGATGAAGAAAAAAACATTTGACAAAATACAAGATCCAGTCATTTTCAAAACACTAGAAAAACTAGGAATAGTTGGAACATACCTCAACATTTTAAAAGGCATATTTGCTAAACCCAAGGCCAATATAATTATAAATAGATTTTAAATTAAATGTATTTCCCCTAAAAACTAAAAGAAGACAGGCATTCCTTCTTTCCCCACTCTTGTTCAACCTTGTCCTGAAAACTCTAGCCAGAGCAATTAGAGGAAAGAAATTAGAGAAATACAAATAGAAATAGAAGAATTTCAATATCCCTAGCTGTTGATGATATGATTCTATATTTAGAAGACCCCAAAAATTCCACTAGCAAAATTTAAGATCGTAAAGGAATTCAGCGAAATAGTAGAATATAAAATTAACTCCCATAAGTGTAATGCATCCCTATATACCTATAATGTATCAACTGAAAGAGAAATTAGGAAAAAATCCCATCCATAATAGCCTCAAAGAAAATAAAACATTTGGGAATTAATCTAACAAAAGTAGTGAAAGACCTCTACTAGAAAAACTACTAAAGAAAGAAATTGAAGAACACCTTAGAAGATTAAAAGGTGTCCCATGTTCTCAGATAGGCAGAATTAATAATGTAAAAATGGTTATACTACCAAAAGCACTATTTAATGCAATTTCTATTAAGATTCCAATGACACTCTTCATAGAAATAGAAAAAGCAGTCATGAAATTTATTTGGAAAAATAGGAGGTGCATAATAGCCAAAGTAATCCTCAGCAAGAAAAGTTAAGCAGGCAACATCATAATACCAGACCTTAAATTATATTATAGAACTATACTAACAAAACAGCATTGTATGGTCTCCAAAACAACATGAAGACCAATGGTACAGAATAGAAAACACAGAGACAAACCCACATGAATACAGTTATCTCATACTAAACAAAGTTGCCATGACATACATTGAAGAAAATGTAGCCTCTTCAATAAACCAACATGGAAAAACTAGAAATCCATATGTTATAATATAAAATTATGCCCTGATTTCTCACCTTGCACAAAATTCAACTCTAAGTGGATCAAGGACTCAGGAAATAGGCCAGAGACCCTGAGTCTACTGGAAGAAAAGTTAGGCCCAAATCTCCATCATATCAGTTTAAGAACTGAATTCCTCAATAAGACTCCAAAAGATCAAGAAATAAAATCAAGAATTAATAAATGAGATAGATTCAAACTAAAATGCTTCTTCACAGAAAAGGAAACCATCAAGAACATGAAGAGAGAGCCTACAGAATGGGAGAAAATCTTTGGTATCTGCACCTCAGATAGAGCAGTAATCTCTAGGATACATGAAAAATTTTAAAACTTAACATCCAAAAAACAATAACCCAACACATAAATGGGCAAAGGAACTGAAAAAAAAATCACACAAGGGCAAAGGAAATGAAGAGATACTTCACAGAAGAAGAAACATGAATGGCCAACAAATACATGAAAAAATGGTCAACAACAGTAGCAATTTTAGAAATGCAAGATGAAACTACACTGAGATTTTATGTCACTCTAGTAAGAATGACAATCATCAAGAACAAAAGCAACAATAAATGTTGGCAAGGATGTGGGAAGAAAGGTACACTCACACATTGCTTGTGGGACCACACATTGGTACAACCACTCTGGAAAGCAGTATGGGGATTTCTTAGAAAATTTGGAATGGAACCACCATTCTAAGTTATCCCACTTCTCATTTTATGACCAATGGACTTAAAATCAGCACAGTATAGTGATGCAGCCACATCAGTGTTCATAGCAGCTCAATTCACAATATCTAAGCTATGGAACAAACCTAAGAGTTCTTCAATAGATGAATGGATAAATTGTGATACACATACACAATGGATATGAATATTACATGTAAGAAGAATAAAATTATGACATTTGCCAGTAAATTCTAAATGAAATAAGCCAGTACCAAAAAACAAAGGCTGAATGCTGTCTCTGATAAGCAGATGCTGACTCACATTAGGCAGGAGTTGGGGAGTGCAGGTTCACTGGATTGGACAAGGGAGAATGGGGGGAATGGAGGGGTGGTGGGAATTGGAAAGACAGTATAATGAATCAGATATAACTTTCCTATGTTCATATATGAATACACAACCAGTGTAACTCCACATCATGTACAACCACAAGAATGGGAAATGATACTCCATGTATGTATGATATGTCAAAATATATTCTATTGTCATGTATAACTGAAAAGAACAAATACAAATATTTTTGCTGACAGAAATAAAAATTAATATTTAAAGAAAATATAATTATATATTTATTTTAAAAATCTGCATAGGTTTTTGAATGAACATACATTTTTGTTTCCCTTCAATAAATGGTGGTAAGTGAGATATTTGGGGTTATGTTTTAAATGTATGTTTAAATTCATATTTAAACTTTTTACCAATGTGGCTCTTTAGTTTTATAATACACACAGCAGAATGAAATTTCTGATTGTTCTTCATCCTCCTCAGCTCCTGGTGTTGTTATTTTGAACAAAATTTGTCACTTTAACAAGTGTATTTTAGTATTTCATTTGGTTTTCATTTGCATTCTTATGGTGGCTAATGATGTTGAACATCTTTTTATTTTTATTAACCTTATTTATTCTCTTTGGTGAAGTGAACATTCAAGACTTTTGCTCATTTGTCAGTTTTCTTATTATATGTTATGAAAAGAATTTGTTCATGTTTTGGATACAATTTATTTTTCAGATAAATTCCATGCAAATTTTTTAAAAAGAGAATTTTATGAAAATAAAGGATATCAACATGAGAATAACACATTTAGATATGTATTTAAAATAGATCACAGTGATTGCACAGAAGTGTTCATAACATATTCTGAGAAAGAAGAAATATGTGTATTAGTTTACCACTTGTGAGTGATCATTATTTGGATGGAAGTTTGGGGGTAAAAAAGAGAAATGAAGAGAGCAGACATATTTCCAATATGAAAGTGGGAGCAGAATGAACCTGGGATCATTTAAATGAAGGTAACAAATGACTGTGGAATAGATGGGCCTTTCAGCAGTTTACATGAGACCCTGGGAACAGACAAGGTGGATATAAAAAAAAAATGACACACTGATTGGAACTAAGAAAAATAGAATGGGTGACATGGAAAAATATTTCACATGACAAGATATTGACACCTTGATTTTGAATTAGCTGTTAGAAATTCATGTTTTAGAAGTCATAATTAGAAATTAGGTGCAATAGGTTATTATTACTATTATTATTTTGTGTGTGTGTGTGTGTGTGTGGTCTGGGGTTTGAACCCAGGGCCTTGTGCATGTGAGGCAAGCACTATACCAACTGAGCTATATCCCCAGCCTGCAATAGGTTAATGAAAATAGTTACATCTACATTGAGATATATAAAATATCAAAGAATTTCTCAAAATTGCTCTTTAGACTAACATTCTGCACTCCTTTATAAACATTTTTTTTCTGATATATTAGGTTTATCTACAAAGTAAGTTGTCTTTCTGATCCTTGTCCTACCAATATTGATTTGTTCATTCTTCTTTCAAAATGATTGAGAACACGCTACATCCATCCATCCACATTTAACATGTTGTTATAATTAGAATACTAATAAATCTTTAACCAAGACGAGTTGATACAAGTCATGTATTCATAAATTTGTTATTACTCTCTTATAAATTAGAGGGATAATTATATTCCCTCGGTACGATAATAATTTCTCATATTTGCTAAACAATGAATATGATTTGTCACTTTTTAAGTTGTAAAATGGTGTTATAAAGCATTAATTAGTATTTAGAATTTCATGAGTGTATTTGTAATACAATTCAATGGCTACCTGGCCAAATTCAGTGTAAAATGTATCTGAGTCTCCAAATATTTTGTCTTGGATTTCATATAGTTTATTATTCATTTTTTTGTGTTAAACTTAGATACTTAGCATATGCGTTTAAAATAAACTAAGTAGAAAATAAGCACACCATATATCAAAAAATAATGCACATTTGTTTAAACACCATTGATATGTATTTAGATAGCAATGGAGGCATCAAGGACCTTCTCTAATTTGGTTGCTAAATTTCTAGCATCCAATTTCACCAATTATGATATAATATATTTACCTACATTAATGTCAATGTGATTTCAGTGGAGTGTAAGAATTGTGGAAAATTATCTTTTCCATGTTATTACCAGTTATTACCAGTCAAATGTTTTCTTTCATCCTGTTTAGTGCAATGAAGATGTGGTTTTCTAATATTTTGATGGTTTCATTAATTGAATCATTTTTGCTTCTATGTCTATAAGCTCTACATTCTACTAGATTGTTTCACTTTTCACTTGTGTTTTACAATTATGAACATTTTTATTTAATTTGCTCAACATATTAAATACAATTATTTCAGCATCTTTGATAGATATAATATCTGAATCAAAATATCTGTATATTTTTAATCTGTTTCTATTGTATACTTTTCTTTTGTTTTTAGTCAATTTGTATGTATATGTACACTTTTCAAATTTAATGCCTAACATATATATATATGCATAATTATACATATACAATTGAAGTACAAAAGAGAATTTTCTATTTCTGGAAGGCATTTATTTTGTCTCTGCTAAGCCATAAAGGACAGACAGAACAGCTTAAACAATCAGTGTATAAAGTATTTAATCTATGTTTTAGGTTTGTAGCTGGATTTTAAATTCTTAGTTTACATTGACTCCTAAATTCCACCTCCTAAAAAATTCAAGGTGCTTTCCTTGGAACCTTTTTCTTGGGATCCACCTACGCAACAAGTGAGATCTATTGCCTCCTCCAGGAGTAGAAGCCCCACTGCATGGAATTTAGTAAAGACTTTAACAGTGACACAATCAGGAGCAGCAGTTCTGCTATCAACCCACTTCACAGTTTGCAGGTATTGGGATCATAAAGAAAGTCATAACTGGCACTGACACTGATGGAAGGAGGCTTTATTCGCACAGAGAATAGATAAGGAAAAATGTACATCAACAGTAAATTTAGTGTTCCATTGCTATTGGGGTAAAGCAAGGGAATGATCTAAAAATCATCATTCTAACCTAGAAGTGAAGGACCCTGTTCTTTTCCCATGAGGAAAACATATAGCATTGGGGTGCAGTTGCCATTAAGTGGCATTAAAATGTCTCATTAAAATGAGACAAAGTATAGATCAAACGAGGAACAGGAAAATATGCTCCCAAATAAGGCACTATAGCCAGTGCGGGCTCTAAGGATTGTTATCCACATCCAGCAAAATGTTCTAGACCTTAGGCTTACCTTATAAAACCTTATAAGAATGAATTATTATTATTTTCAGCTTAAGGATCGTATGAGAAACTCTACTCTATTATTCCTTTACTACTCTTCCAGATGAAAAATGCTTTGAGGTATAAAGTAAAAGACCCACATTTTTGTACTTTTCTCCTTCTTTCCCCTCAAAACAAGTCCTGATCTCAACAGTATTTCCTGGAAAATTTTATTAACTGCATTTCATTTATTATATTTTTAACCTTAAGCTTTCTAATTTTTCAGTAATTATAATTTTTATCATATCTCAAATCACAAAATTATATCTATGAATCTTTAAACCCAATCATTTCAGATAACTCTGGCTACAATATATTTATTACATTTCACAGATTGAATATAATTCAGGAAATTGGAAAGTTGCAGAGTTCTTGGATTTATCTTTTTGTTTATTTCAAATGATATTAAGTATAATCAGATGTGTAAGAAACAAACAAACAAAAAATACACAAACAGAATCAGGTGGCCAGTAGCCGGTCAAATTTCATACAGGGAGAAATGCCTTCCTGGACAAGCCATATTTCAGTACCCATGCCCTTTTTACCCAGAAGAAGCAAAAAGAGGCATATACCACCTTGTAAAAACAAGCCCAGAAGAAGTAAAAATATGCATATACCACCCTGTTGTAGGCTCCTTATCAATACTTATCAATACTAAAGTTTTAGAATAACCAATCTATTTTTTTTTAAATTTCACCATTGTTTATTCTAAAAGATAGAATGCATGCTGCTTTTTTATTTTAATTTGTCTAACTATTTATACATGACAAAGAATGCATTTTGATACATTGTACACAAATGGAGCATAACTTCTCCTTCCTCTGGCTGAACATGGTATAGAGTAACACTTGTAGTGTAATCATATATGTATAGAAGGTAATAATGCCTGTCTCATCCCACTACCCTTTTCATCCCCAAACTCCCTCCCCTCCCCTCACTACCCTCTGCACAATCCAAAGTTCTTTCATTGTTCCCCATCCCCACCCAAGCAATGATAAGAATTTGCTTATCAGAGAAAACATTCAGCATTTGGTTTTTAGGGTTTGGCTTATTTCATTTGGCATGATATTTTCCAGCTCCATCCATTTATCTGCAACTATAATAATTTCATTTTTCTTTAAGACTGAGTAATATTCTCTTGTGTATATGTACCTCATTTTCTTCATTCATTCCTATTTTGAAGGATTTCATAGTTTAACTATTGTCAATTGAGCTGCTATAAACATTGATGTGGCTGCATCACTGTAGTATGCTGATTTTAAGTCCTTTGGGTATAGACTAAGGAGGAATAACTGGTTCAAATGGTTGTTCCATTCCAAGTTTTCTGAAGAATCTCCATACTGCTTTCCATAGTTGTTGCACCAATCAGCAGTCCCACCAGCAATGTATGATTGTACCTTTTCCCCCACATCCTTGCTAACAATTATTGTTGATTGTATTCTAAGAAACAAAATCAGGAATTGATAAATGAGATGGATTCAAACTAAAAAGCTTCTTTTCAGCAAAGGAAACAATCATTAATGTGAAGAGAGATCCTATAGAATGGGGAAAAATATTTGCCACTTGCACCTCATTTAGAGCATTAATCTCCAGGATATATAAAGAACTCAAAAAACTTAACATCAGAAACAAATAACCCAATTAATAAATGGGTTAAGGAACTGAACAGACATTTCACAGAAGAAGAAATACAATTAGTCAACAAACATGAAAAGATGTTCATCATCTGTAGTGATTAAGAAAAATATAAGTCAAAACTACTCTAATATTTTATCTCACTCTAGTCAGAATGGCAATTATCAAGACTAGAGCCACAAATTTTGAGGGTGGTTTGTTACATAAGAGCAACTAATTAATACACTTTCATGCTGTGATTATTATCTCGGAGTTTTAAAATATAGTTATTTAAAATTTTTAAATTACATAATATCTAGGTTTGTCTAATAGAAAATTTTGTTGTTCTGAGGTTGGTTTTGTTGAGAATTTTTGTTACATTAAAAAATGTCATTTAGATGTAATATTCGATAAATTGATGTGTGTTCTTACTTTCTTTTTCCAAATATTCTTTTTTTATATGTTTTTAAATTTTGAACATGTTCTCAGTGTAGCTTTATGTGTGCAATAGTATTGGCAGTCACTTTTTCTTTTGCATATAGAAGTGTCTTTATATACTTTATGAACTTTAGAAAGTCTGACTATTGCTTATACAGAACGTATGCACATTTGGATTAAAATTCTATTTTATATTCAATAACAGACCTGATGACTTACATTCCATCTTTTCTTGCAAGCAATATGTTGCTTTAAATCCTTTTGTAGTAGTTAATTTTATACATAACATAATCTGGATTTGGATAATTTATTGCATAATCTCGACAATTCACTTCAGTTCCACTGAATTTTTCTTTAGACACAAGCCATGTAGAATTTACCATCACAAACAAAAACTGATTCACAAAAGGTAACTAGTAAATAAATAAACCCGTGCTTTTAAAATTCATTTTTATTTTTAACTACTGAAAAAAATGCAGTTAAAAATTTTTATTTACTTAGGGTATGCAGAAACAAAGGATGTGACTCTACTCTTTTTACAGCTAGAGATATGAAAATTATGCTCTATATGTGTAATATGAATTGTAATGCATTCTGTTGTCATATATAATAAATTTAAAAATCATTTAATTTGTGTTAGATATAATTTTCTAAAATAATCTTCTAAAGTTCTGGTTTAACTTCCCATCAAAGCTTTGTCTATGATAATATGACCTAATAAATTAGTTATATTAATTTATTACTATTTGGAACCTGTAAAATCACTGCTATATTAGCTTCTACAGATAGTTATTGAGGGATGAGCCAGCAATAATCCCAAACCTTCATTGCTTCAATCAAAATATCAGAGTGCACATTAAAAATATAAAATAAATTTCTTATCGTTCCTATGACATATAATTGCATGAATGTACAATGAAAATACACATATAATGTGACAGAAACTCTGCTTCTATTTGACTTTGATGTTTAATCTGCCCAGAGTAAAACCATTGTATTTTGGTAAATAAACATTCAAATAATTGCTTCTTTTTAGGCTTATTTTTTCAGGTATTTGTGAACATATAAATAAGTAATAAGCAATAGAATGTTAGTAGAGTGGTAAGTGCTAATTCCATGTTGGGCACTTAAATTATGAGGGATGCCTTCCAAACTTATACTATGCTAACTTACTAAATGCCACCAATAGAAGATAATTTTTATTTTAATTTCAAGAAATGTATTTCTCAAATATTAATGTAATACATTTAGCTCATGTGAGAAGAATTTTTTAAAGGTTGTTAATTAAACTGTCAAGAAAAAATTTATTGCAGTATGTAAATTTTATACAACAAGTAGACACATTCTGTATCAAATAATATTTCAGAGTAAAATCCATCAAAATTGAATTAACAAAGAAAATATGCTCATAGTACATAGAGAAAACTATAATATACATTATAAATAATAAAAGGATAGGAAGCTGATTTAAGTCCATGTACATACATATTTGTTTGAGTTTCTATGAATACTTTCAGGTTGGCTTAATTTGTGGATGTGGCAGATGGGGACCTCTTATTTTCAATACTGCTGCTGAATTTGTACTTTTTGATTGTATGATTTTAATTACCCTTTCCTAGTATTATATATATATATATATATATATATATATATATATATATATATATATGTAATTAA
>NW_025999943.1:3023770-3087865 GCF_001458135.2 Marmota marmota marmota
CCAGTGCTGAATAGCCCTTGCACTCTGCAGGTCTTGTTACCATTGCATGCAGATGGGTTTCAGGACTGGTCTTTCTTCTCGACTACAGACTCTGTACCTTCCTCTGGGGCTTAGGGATTGTGTTGCCAACTTAAATTTTGTCATTATTACCAGGCTACCTGTGTTATCCTACTTCTCGCCGTCGTCACGATGCAGGATGTGAGGCAAGGCACAGCACTTGAGTGATCCCTCAACGGACCTCAAGGAAAGCATGTCCTATTGCATGCGGGTTTGATGTCCACGCCCCGCCCTACGAAAAAAGGCGTCGGCTGATATGGGATCAGGTCTGGGGAAGGCGCCTCCTTGGGACTGAACCATATATTGCAGCCACTTCTGCACAGTGGGATAGGACCTCTACTTTCGCCTGCATTGTTATATAAAATAGAAGGGGGAACTGTGGTAAGCCATTCTTATAGACCTTGGCTGCCATTAGAAGATGGTGCCGGCTTCCACTGTGGCCTGTGATAAACAACTCCTTTTATGGAGAGTTGGCGCGCAATCCCTTACCACCCTATGAGAGAGATCCACGTGGCGGCTTAGGATTGGGATGCGGGGGGGCTTTATTAAGCTGTGCTTGGGCGTGGCGGGTGCTAGAAGATGATACATGACTCAAGGCCTGAATAAACTGCTGAAAGAAGAATCCTGTGTCGTGTTTTCCCTTGCCCGGCGAGGGGTCGCGACATGTAAGTATATATAAAATTCTATCATTTTATATGTAAGTTCCATGAATTTAAAATCACATATATTTTAATTTTTTAGTTATTTTAACTGATTTTTACAAAATTGGGATGTAAAATAATCAAGATAATAATTGGGATGTAAAATAATAAGTAAGTTTAAACTTTCAATTAAATAATGTAACTTCCTGATATTTAATGGAATTGTATAATTTTTAAGAATTTACATATTTTAAAAATATGATAAAAATATTAGTCATTGCATTTCTTACAAAAGAAATTTGCTAAATATACATAGAAAATTCAGTCAAAATTCTAAAATTATTTATCCTATAATAAAGTGTGCAGGTGCATTACTTTTAAAATTTCAGGATATCTAAGAAATCTGCTTCTCTTTAGTTACTTTTAGAAAAATAATTCAGCTATAATTTTATTGTTATAAATTAAATTGTAAATAAGTTATTTGGCTAATTTCCATATATTCCCAGAGTAAATATAATTTCTTTCATTCTCAAACAGATCTCTCACTTATTTTACCTATGTATTTTATGATATTTCTTATTAAATAAGAGGATGGTGTATGTATTTCCTATTTCTAACATGTTTATCTACTTCATTATTTAGGTCAAAATGTCAAAGTAAGGAAATAAGTTTAATAGTCTCAAATATTTAAATTTATCTAATTAGATAGTCATACTGTATATTTAGTAATATACATAGGGGTTATTCTACATTTTCCTATAATATGTATGTAACATTCAAGATTGTCACTACATCATTTTAAATCTGTATGCAACAAAGGAAAAATTTGTTGAGAAAATATACATGGATATATTATAGTTTAAAAAACTAAATTTCATAGATAATTTATAAGAAAGATCTTCTTTTCTTCTTTTATTTCTTTCTCTATTTTTATTTGCTTTCAAAATTACCTAGACATGGTTTATCAGTTTTGAAGTATAATCTCAAATTGATATCATTGTCATATCATTAGGATATGATTTTCTATGAATATTAAGAGAAAAACAAAATAAAAACTCCTGACCACATCCTGATATGACTACAGTATTATAACCCACTTTTGCAGCACAGTAAAACTTAGTTTACAAAATTTGAAACAATGCTCTATTAAAATTGTCTTTAAATTACTCTCCTGTGAATTAAGTCTTATACTTCCCAATTTGAATAAAAGAATCAAGAAAACACAAAATTTAATCCAATATCTACTATTGATCAGGTTAGGACAAGGTCTGATGTAATCTTGCCTGATTAATACTAGAATTTAAAGAGTCTTACTGCAAGAGAACATCTCATTTTATCATATAGCACTGCCTGTTTATAGGAAATTAGACTTTATAGTAGATAGATATATTTCATTGTAAGGTGAATACCTCTATAAAGGAGTATATGTTCTCTTGTTCAACTCTACTCATATGCAGTCAGACCTAGCATATTTAACCTTTTCAGATATAAGTGACATACAGTAAGCTGCTTATGTTTAGAGTATACAATTTTCAAGGTCTGTCATATGCATTCAGTTATGGAAACATCACCACAGTCAACATGATGATGCATGTCTCAGAAAGTTTCTTTCAATCTAATATTGTCACATCCTCCCACCTGTATTTATCTCTCTTTGCTGTTCAGTCAACTGTTGATTTGCTTTCCATTACTGTATATAAATTTGATTTTGTAGAATTTTATACAACTGGAATAATACAATAGTTATGATTTGAGGGCAGCTGAACACTGACTCCTTTCAATGGAAGTAGGTTGGTAAGTCACCCACATTGTATTACTAGTTTATTACAAATCTTGTCATTGTGGTGGTGGCAGTGGTGGTTTGTTCATCCCTTCCTTTGTGTGTGTTTGTGTGTGTGTGTGTGTTTACAATAATGCTTCACTTAAAGATATACAGTGTTCAACGATTTTCATCAAGGGATTTTTCTTATTTATAAAAAATTATTAAATAAAATACCATTACATTTTAAAAGCAATGATGTATAACATTCAAAAGCCATGGGAATCCAATGTTGCAAATTTTCTTATGGACTTTTGGCAGATTTATAATTGATTTAAAAATTATTTTAGTGTTTCTCATGTCTCAAATGCTGAATAAAATGTAAAAAATACAAAATACAGGGAAAGAAAGAATTTGTAGCTGTGGGGATCATGAATTATCAGAGTTCAAAAACATAATGAGCATTCAGTTTAAAATTTAAAAAAATTCAAAATCTATGTTGAGGTAATTTCTTAAAGTTTTCCTGCTTTGTGTAATACATAAAGAACCTAGACCATGGGACTGAATGTGGAATCTTTCTTAACAGCCTTTAAAATTTCTGAACCACTTTTTGCTTTAATCACATATTTATTGCAATTGCACTGTGGCCTTCATCTTCTGAAACTTTCCTTACTCATTTCTTTGCAAGTCTTGTTATTATTATTATCTCTTGTTCTTGAGATAATAATCCTCATCTGAATCACTGCCCAAGAAACTATGTTTCTCCACCCAAGAAAGTATGTTTTATCCAAAACATCATGCAGTAGTGTATTTTTAAAATTTCCCATCATTCAGTGTTTACTTATACATTTATTTCTTTGAAATAGATTTTTTTTTGCAAAGACATACATATGGAATTAAGAAATTAAAATATAAATTCAAAACTATTTGGAATATTTAAGGTAAAGTGTTATATAGAGCAATTCAGTATGCAATAAGGTCATTGGTTAGTAACTTCATTTAAGAATTTGAAGGAGTTCATTAAAAATTAAAGGAGTTCATAATGGCACTTAGGGCCCCTTATTGACTTCTTTCTAAGAAGCATGACAAACAAAATCTATACCTGGCCACGTAATGATATCAGAATTATATCCATGCAATGCTCCTTTTTGTAATTTGTCTTTGGAAAAAGTGCTTGATTTTTCTGTCATTCCAGTTTAAAGCAGCATTCTTTTCTCAAAGTACAGAGAACTTCTCTGGATTTTAGAACTACATAGAACTAATTTGAAACTTAGATTCTGATACTCAATAGTATAATTACCATTAACAAGGTTTTTGGACACTTTGAACTCCATTTTTACATATAAAATGGGGCTATTAGTAGTCATGAACACATTTGTTGGATTAAAATGTTTAATTCATGTAGAACAGCTGAGCAGTGTCTAGCATATTGCAGGCACTAAAATAATGGTAGCATTTATTATGAGATTGTTTTTATAAATCCAAAGCACCTTCAATTCTCTATGCCATTAATGCACTAAAATATACTGGAACAAAATCAAGAAAAATATAAGTACAAAAAAGTGACATGAAAGAGAATATGGGAAGTGTGAAAGAAAGCTAAAATTTGGTACTTCAGAATTTTGCAAAGAATCCAAAACATTCACCAATGTATTATCTCCAGAAAATAACTTTGTTATGGTTTTGTCAGCTATTTTATTCCCCAAAGAGGAAGTTTATGCAGTATGAGAGTATGCCTCAGTTCATTTTTTTATTGTTGTATGAGAGTACCAGAAACAGAGTAACTTATAAATAAAAAATACATAGATCCTATAATTTTGGAATCTGGGAAGTCCAAGATTGAGGTACCATATCTATTAGGGGCTTCTTGCTATGTCATAATATAGTGAAAGGTCAAGGAAGCATGTACCTGGCAGAGAGAGAAAATTAGACTAACCTCACTTGCTGTAACCAGTGCAGCCAAACTAGCAGGTTCCAGTGAGGGGTGATGGAAAATTAAAAAAATAAAGACTCAGGTACACAGGTTTTTACGATAACAGCTGGGATTGGGTAGAGTGCTTCTCTCTGATGGAGAAAAATGTCTGAAGAATTAAACCAGCAATCTTTATTTTTATATGTCTCATCAGATTAAAGACTGTGCAAGAATTATTCTTTGTATTCATGAAAGTTACAAAGTTAGCAATATTATGCAGCTTATTCCATAGTTACATTCTACAGTTGCAATGTGCGATGTTATGAGATTTGTGTAGCTCTCAAGAAAGTCCATTGTTTAAAGTTACTGTTATTCAGGCCTATTCAGGAGCAGCAGAGCTGGTGGAACATTGTGTTTGTCCAGCAAGAAAGTTCCTTTATTCCCAGGAGCTGTGTGCCTGAGATCAAGGTCTAGGCTGATAAAACTCTAGCACAGAGCTTCCTCAAGGAAGGCATTACCATAGCAACTAGGCATCCTGCACCTTTTCACAGAAACTTTCCCAGGCACCAAGCATGCCACAGCCATCACAGACCCCAATCCCAGACACTGCTCTCCCATTCTCTGTCACTGCTTTCCACACTCACTTTTATTTAAAAACTCAGTTCACCTATACATACTCTCCTGGATAATAACATCAATAATTTCCAAGGCAAGAGCCCTCATGGCCTAATCAGCTTTTAAATGTTGTATCATATCAACATTACAATGGCAATTCTATGTCAATGTAAGTTCAGAAGGAGACATTTATATTAGAGCAGAGAACTTCTGACCATTAACTAACAACAACAACAACAACAAAAAACATATTTCTGAACTTGAATAAGTTCCTCAGAAGGGTGAAGAAAATGACTTTCATTGGTCATAGGGTTGTTGGAGATAGAATATAATACTTTTATTTTACCATAATTTGATTATATTTTCACACAAATGTGAGCCAATTTTAAATTCTGCATAGATTCTAATTTTTAGTGACATATTTGAAATGTAATTAAATATTATCCATCCTATTGATATGAAAATACAAATGACATTGAATTCTATGTGGGATTTTATAAAACAGCAGCAGTAAAGTTTTATAAGCATGAGAGAAATTTCTCTGAATAATATTTCACTAATCTGTCACTTCAGAGATAACTTTCAATAAATCTTAAAACACCTGTTTGTTACAGTTACTTGGCATGAAAAAAATGCATTAGTATTTCTTTGTGAAACATGATGCTGTTGAAGGAAAATATGTAGAAAACATGTTTCAGATCTTTCTTTTTTTTCTTTTTTGGTTTTGTGGATCCAGATGTTTCTTGAATAAGGCATATTGAGTTTACTTTGAATTATTAGGTTTTTATTACTAAAAGTTATTTGTATATAGACAGTAGGTGATAATGTACACCAACAATGTAAGGAAATAAGTCATGGATAAAAGTATAAATAGAGATTAGAACTCTATATTAAACCCTTGGATTCTGTTGCATGGAAGTCAGCTTTACTCATAATTTCTGTTTTTGATGTCCCTTTTCCTCACTTTCTTTGTCATAGTGGCTTTATCATCATCAGTCATCTTATTCAGGTTTAGTTTGATGAGCACCTAGAAGACCATGGAACATATGAATTTCTGATTCTGAATTTCATCTAGTCAGGAAGATGTAGTGAAGAGTATTGGACTGTAAAACCATTGCCTGAAGCTCCAATTGCCATGAATTCTCTTTTGCTGTAATAAAGGGCAAACATGTTAAGCAAAACCAAAATGAAGTGAAAATGTAAGGATAAAATAATACATTATCATTAAATTATTCTCAACAAGAGGAACAGGTTATATCATACTGGTGTATAAATATAATTCCTCAAGCTAATTGGGAATATATTTTTCTAAACTATCTTACCTTTGTTAAGAAGGCCTTAAAGGAAATGGGAATTAATGAGACTTCCACAACAAAAGTACAATTCTTTATTGAAAGAGCATGAGTTAGGTATAAAACACTGATGATTTTATAATTTCAAGAAGAAATGATCTCTGATCTTAGCTTTTAACTATGATTAGGTCAAAATTAAACAAAAAATACCATATGTTGGGTAGAGTGTGAATACTTAATTTACAGCATTGAGATCTTTTTCTTTTGTGTTTGAAGTAAAGTTAAGGCAAATTGTGAATTTTATTATTTGTTTCTATTTTGAAATAAATCTGTTTATTTTGATTAAATGGCATGCAAAGACTGATAGGATTTTATTCATCTGCTTAAAAATGGAGATCGGTTAATATAGATCCTTATAACACTGATTATTGCCCAGAAACCATTGCATAATTAATTGCTAAATTTATAAAAAATGACGTAAAAATTTACATTTCACTGATTTTAAAAAATAAACAAATAAAAATGTGAGTAAAACTAAAAGAATAAATAAAATATTAACTCATTTATGTTTCTAAATTTTAAGGTTGTATTTCTGGAGAGACAAAGAACTCCCCTGAAGGGAACCCATTTATTTCTTAAATATTATTTTCTACTAGAAATTCAACTGATAATGCTTTTGACTTTAAAAGCAAGGTCATACTTGATGCAATTTGCAATGAGTGTGTTACTAACTTTAAGATAGTTTGAAAGGACTGTATAGCTGATGACTGCAATCTATAACACAATTGATTTTTATGACTTTTTCTCACTGTGCTCATAACTGACAGCTTTGTTATATGACTACTTATCATTCTGACTTTGGGAACAAATATAATAATTTATCAGTTTCAGTGATTCAACAGTTCACAAGATTTTACCAATTTATTCAAGATAGTTTCTAGAAATAAAATTTAATTTTCTTATACTTTCCTTAAAATTATAAAATCCCTAATGTTGTAAACATAGGTTTTGCTCTTTCAACAAAGAATTGTACTTTCCTTTTATCTTGGCATTTGGGGGACACATTTACATAATGGAATTAAAATTATCTGAATGCTTTTTCATAAGTTTATCTTATGGAGTTATATGACACTATTACCAACTAAAATAAATTTATTTACTCCTTTTAATTACCAGTTTATTTGTTCTTCCAACAATATTGCATTTCTTAAGATTATTGATATTGCAGTCAAATTTGGATTATGCTTAACAATAATGAAATGAAATTTTCAAATGGCTAGAAGAGAGAATTTGGAATGTTCTTACCACAGAGTAATGGTTCAGATGTGGGGTGCTAGATATGCTAAAACCTGTGATTTGATGATTTGATTTATTATGTGCACACATACAAAAACATCAACATGTTTGATTATTTTTCCTAAATCACATAAATATGTACAATTAGTGTGTGTCCATTAAAGATATTTTTAAGTAAAAAATTTTAAAAATTAAGTTTCACATCACTTTTCCCAAATAGAAACATCTGTAATCAGATTTTACTGGCTCTATCTTTTAAGTTTTTTTTTTTTTTTCAATAATAGACTATTGTAATCCATTGTGTCTTTTCTTTTCAAGAGCTCTCAGTTTAAGGTCTTAATTTCTAAATATTACTAGCCAGCACTGAGCATAGGTCATAGGGAGAAATGATGAGAACTGAATCTAAAATGGCTATAAGCCAGAATGTACAGTGAAAATAGAAAAAAAAAAATGAGAGCAAAATTTGAAAGGATTTATATAGTATCAGAGGCTTAAATGAATAAAAGGGCAAAGGAAATTGTGTGCTGTTGGTCAAATGATATGTTATTACAGATATACAGGAGGAGTATATTTTTAAATTACCAAGATTGGACAAATACATAAAGATAAGTGATTGATGGATGATGAGGACAGGGGAGGGGACAGGTAGACCTGTGATAAAACAGGAAATGACTACTAATACAGTGGAGTTTCTCTTTCGTATAGTTATAAGGTTCTAAAATTGTTTCAAAACTCTGTGATAACTATAACCTATTAAATTGAAAACTTCAAATGTGTGAATTGTATAATTTGTGAATTCTGTTCAGTAAAACTATTAAAAATCTATTATAGACAATTAGAGATTATGAGATAGACCTGTTTATTTTTAAGTGCATGGAATTAAAATACACAACAGCATTATATTTTTTCTTATGAATGATAAATGAATCAATGCAGTGGAAAATATGGTTCAGAAATAAAGGAGAAAAATAATATAAGAAAATTTTAACTAAAATTTCAAATTTCAAATTAGTAAAACAATATAGGTAATTACAGTAAAATGTTTTGTTGAAATATTTATAGACAATGATAACAAAACTGAATTGTGGGCTGGGGATGTGGCTCAAGTGGTAATGTGCTCGCCTAGTATGAGCTGGGCTCTGGGTTCGATGCTCAGCACCACATAAAATAAAATAAAGATGTTGTGTCCACCAAAAACTGAAAAATAAATATTAAAAAAATTTCTCTCTCTCTCTCTCTCTCTCTTCTCTCTCTCTCTTAAATAAAAAACCTGAATTGCACTTATAAAAGAAATTAACCAAGTCATTAAAATTTATCTTATTATTGTGAGAGTGACATCATTGAAGGTCTCAGAGAGAATGTTCTAGAAATAAGTCTCTGTAATGCAATCAAGTAAACACACTTGGACTTGGCAAGACCATGAGAAGCAACTATGGCAGAACTCTGAAGTCTAGTTGAACACTTACAGTACTGAGTGTAGTGATGATGAAACAAAAGCATGAAATTTGAGAACAGCTTCAATCTCCTCACTTTCAGTCCATACAGTCAAAGGGATGGTGGGCAGCCTTCCTGTTTTAGCATTCTGATGCCAAATTGGGCAATAAAGACCTTTCCCTCAAACATTAGTCTTGTGTGTTATGATCTGCCTGGTTGTTCACTGAGGGATCATTGCATGGGCTTGTCATTGCATCTGTCTCCGTGGCCTGAGGAGACTCCCTGAGCAGCATCTGCAGATAGAACTTAAAGGAAAATGAAACAAAACAAAACCAACCAACCAAACAAACAAACAACAAAAAAAAACAGAACATTTTCTCTGTCTCTATCATGGTTGTGTGTGTGTGTGTGTGTGTGTGCGCGCATGCGTGTGCATGTGTGTGTCTGTCTCTCTATCTCTTTTTTTAAATTTATGGATTCATGTATACAGAGAAATCTCTGCATTGTCATTACATGACTGAAAATATACAAAACTGAAAATTCTGTGATCACACAGACAAGAAATAAAACTCTTTGCAGAAATTATTTGCAGAATGAAAATTGCAGCCTCTGAATTAACACGTACTATCAGCTCTCCTGGGGGAAAGAAAAATGAATGTTAAAAAGTTCATCATATGATCAAAATTCCTGACAAGGACAGCTTAGAGGAGGAAATATTTATGTTGCCTTATTGTTTCAGAATTTCAGTTCATGCTCCCCTGACTCCATAGCTCTTGGGCTGAGGGGAGGCTGAAATCATGATGGAAGGGTGTGGCAGAGGAGAGCTTCACAGTTCATGATAGCCAGGAAGCAGAGCATGCTATTTCTATTTGCCAGGACAAAATACAAATCCAAAAAGCATACCACCAATGACCTGTGTCCTCCAGCAACATCCTACCTGCCTATAGTTACCATCCATTATAGTAGTTCTATCAGATTACTAATCAATCAAATGAATGAATCTACTGATAAGATTACAGCTGTCATAATCTAAACATAGTACCTCTGAACATTTCTTCAATGTTTCACACATGAGCTTTCAGGGGACACCTCAAATCTAAAGCATTAATTACATTTCACCCAAATTTCATTCTTCTGTCACAATGTGAAATACAATAAATCCCCATAGAGTCCCCATACAAGACCAATACCATCATCATTGCCCTATAGTCCAAATTCAAAATCTCTTCACTATCAAGTAAGTATTTTTATTTCATTTTTTGTAGTTAATGTAAATAGAATTTAAAATTTAGCATCAAATAGTTTGCTGTTAGTATATAAAACAATAACTGTTTTTTTTATACATTGATTTTGAATTTTACAACTTTACTAATTTTTAAATTATTTTAAACGGTTTTGGTGAAGATCTCATTGGTTCTCTTTGGAATATTATGCCATCTGCAAATATAAACTAATCAAATTTTATTTTTCAAATTATATGCCTTTTATTTATTTTTCTTTTTAATTTCTCTATGTAGAACTTTAAATACTAGATTGTATAAAAATAGCAAAAATGGAGATTCTTGACTTTTCTGGAACTTAAAGGAAATTCTTTCAATTTTTCCTGGTTTAGTTTAATTTTAGCTATGGGTTTGTCATATATTACCTTTATTATGTTTAGGCATAGTTCTTTTGTATTAACCTGTTTTCTGTTACTATAACAAAATACCTACAGCTGTGTAACTTTACAAAGAAAACATGTTTAGCGTATAAATCTAGAAGTTGAAGGGCATGGTTTTGGCCTCATTATCTTGGCTAATGTGAGAATATCAGAGTGAATAATGCCTTAACAGTAGGGAGAGAGTGTAACAGGGAGAGATCACATTCCTAGGAAGGAAGCCAGAGAGCAGTTCAAACTTAAGTTCAACCTTTTATAACAAATTGCTCCTTGGATAACTCATTCCAGAAGATCAGTATTTCTTTTTGAGAACAGCGATTTCAGTAACCAAAGGACTATCCAGTAAGCCACACTTCTTACAGATGACACAACCTACCAATGTGACCACATTGTGCCAAACGTCCAACATATGAACCCTTGGAGGACAACTTAAATTATATAGAAATTATAGCAACTTTTATACCTAAGTTTTTGAGAACTGTTATGAAAATATTGTGAATTTTGTCATATATTTTTTTCTACCTTTATTGGAATGTTTGTATTATTTTTGTCCTTTATTCTATTAATTTGATGCATTATATTTATTAACAAACATGTTGAAATATTCTCAAGTCCCTGGAATAAATCTCATTTAATCAAATCCAAAGATCTTTAAAATGTGTTGTTGAATTTGGTTTGCTTCCATTTGGTTAAGGATATTTGTATCTGTGTTTGTTAGAAATATTGGCCTATAGTTTTATCAATAAATGGGCCAAGGACATAAACAGACAGTTCTCAAAAGAGGACATTCAATCAATCAACAAATATATGAAAAAATGTTCATCATCTCTAGCAATTAAAGAAACACAAATCAAAAGCCCTCTTAAGATACCATCTCACTCCAGTCAGAATGGCAGTTATTATGAAAACAAACAATATAAGTGTTGGCAAGGATGTGGGAAAAAAGGCACACTCATACATTGCTGGTGAGATTGCAAATTGGTGCAGCCAATATGGAAAGCAGTATGGAGATTCCTTGGAAAACTTTGAATGGAACCACCATTTGACCCAGCTATCCCTTTCCTCGGACTATACCCAAAGGATCTGGAGACAGCATACTACAGGGACACAGCCACATCAATGTTTATAGCAGCACAATTCACAATAGCTAAACTATGGAGCCAGAGTCTTCTAAATTTGAGCTTTATGGAAAACCATAGGAAGATTTTACATGACAGAAGGGATATGAGTTCATTCATATTTTTTTAATTGGCTTAACTTAGGGTCTTTGCATGAATTGGACATAGCTTTCCTATGTTCATATATGAATACATGACCAGTGAAACTCTACGTCATGTAAAACCCTAAGAATGGCTTCATAATTAGGATAAGTTATGCTCCATGTATGTATAATATGTCAAAACACATTCTACTGTTATTTATATCTAAAAAGAACAAATAAAAAAATAAGAGATAATTATAAAATTTGAGTATACTTTCTTCTGTAGTATTTGACTATTTGATTACAACATTTTTTCCATAATATCTCATGAAATATGGCACTTTGGCATACTATCCTCAGAGGAGTGATGGTAGATGATAAAGGTTTTGTCACTTAAAAATAAACAAAAAAAGTACTATTTGGTTTTCACTTACAACAAAGGATATTATGTGCCTTTACACTGATGGAAGAAAACACATACTTTAATGTCTCAGCTATAGCTTTTCAATATCAATGAACATTCTTTCAGCAAAAGGAATTCTCACAGTTTAAACTGTTATATTTTTAACATACTTAATAGTTGAAAAAAAAAGTGTATCCCATGCATCTTATTTAAATCTAACAATGCTGTAAGGCAGACAGGTTAAATATTATCACCATGCTGCTAATGGGAAACCTGACAGCAAGACATATTTTTTATAGGCCATTATTTGTTAAGCCTTTCCTTGAGTAACAGTGAAGAATATGATTAAAAAAACAACATGGTTCCTACCTTATGGTGAGAGGATCACAAGTACCACCAGCAGAAGTGTAAACTTAACTCAGGAGTCTGGAGTAACTCAGAAAGACTTCTTAAAGAATCAGTATTATAGTAAATTGATTTAGGCTGAAGTGTGAGGCATAAAAATTAAGAGATGAGAAGGGCTTCCAGCAAGAGCAGTAACTTAAGAGGTGTAAAATTGAGGAGTATGTGCTATAAATGGAGAGAAGAGTAAAATGATCATAGAAATTTGATGGTTCAATTGTAAGCATAATGCTCACAGTCTTACTAGAAATGCATGGAGTATAATTGTTAAATTTTTAGACAGTGGCATAAGGTCGTATTTATAATGTAGAAATGTCACACTGTCAAGTAAGGTTTAAATTTGATTGGAATAATGAAAGAATAAGGATTAGGAAAGCTACGGATTTGCAATAATCCATGTAATGCACATTAGGATCAGAACAAAAACATTTGTACTGGAAATTTGAAGGTGATAAATAATATTAAAGGGCATTTAAAAGGAGAACAATATACTTTTTCTGGATTATTGGTTGAGAGGATAAAAAATGGTCAATTCTGATAAGAATGGGATTGAGGAAGAACATGTCAACCCTATAATAGGAGGTGAAATGATTTTAAATTAAGAGGGAATTGAGGTTTTACATTTATTATACAGAAAGAGTGTGTTGATGGGAGAAGGAACATGATTTACCTGTGATTTAATCATTTTTGGGTAATTGTTACTTTGAAAATCAACCAGGAAACAAAAGAGTACATTCATTGAGAGATATTATTAGATATGGAGGAAATCAAGCTGAAAGAGACTAGTAACTAAAACTAAGATGGTATTAATGGAGAGAGTGAGAAGTGGCTGGATTTCAGATGTGTTTTTAATGTGGATTCTTATTTCAGGAAATATTTGGCATAGTATTGGAATTAAAGAAAAGATTTACAATTATGTCAAGAATCTTGTTCTCAGCAAATTGAAACATAAATTTAACAAAAATTTACTGGAAAAAAAGTGGATTGTGAATCTGAATTTGCGTAGGTAAGGACAAGGATTATAGCAAATTTAAGGGTTTATTAGATATTCAAGTGGAAATTTCCAGTAAGTCATTATGTATACAAATTTAAAGCAAGGAGAGAGTATTTGTTTAGCAATATAAATTTGGCAGAAAGACAGTTTTAAGATCATGAGATAAGATGAGATCACCATGGTAGTCAGAATGACAAGTTAAAAGGGCAATGGACGGAAATCTGAAATACCGGGGATAAAAAGCCAAGGAGATTAAAAACAATAAGCTAATGAGATGGGAGAAAAAACTGAGAAAGTATGGAATCCTTGGAGTCAGGTAAAAGATGTCCATCAAGTAAATATTGCGTCTGTCACAAAGAGGTCAACTATTAAGTAAGAAAATAAAGTATGCTCATGGAATTCAGTAATAGTGCAGTCATTGCTGATGATGGGAATGGAATCTGGAGGGCCCTGGGTGCAAAGCACCTGACACACTTGTCATTGGAGAGGAACTTGGAGGGTTAAAAAAAAAAGATTTGAGAAGTTTGACAGTAAAGGGTGGAAAATAAGTGGGTCTTTATGTGTATAATTCGTCCCATCAAGGAAAGTTTTGTTTGTTTTCCAACAGCAACTTTATCTTTCTAAAGAAAGAGTCTGTAGAAAAGCATTGGTAAGAATTTCAGGATGAAGAATGAATAAGGAGAGTTTCCACTCACTACAGGAAGTCAAAGAACACAGAATTCCAGGGAAAAAAGGACAATTATGTCAGTTTTCTGAGCTTAGAGAAGCACTGATGGGTTATAGACAGAAAAACATCATCACTTTCCAGAAGGTACTAGAAAGACCTTGTCTTAGCAATCTGCCCCAAATTCCATGCCATCTCAAATTCCTTAGGAGTAATAATGATTTGAATATTATATGTCAAATTGTGAACAAAAGTCTTTAAATTTCAGAGAGTTAAAATTATCACTGAAAAGATTTGGAAAGTACACAATCAAGAATTTCAGCCCTTATGATAGGAAGGAAATATATAAAGAAAATAAGTGAAGCCACTTGAATATTAAACACATGTTTTAACAGTAGAGACTCTGACACAATTTGTATTAAGCTGTAAGATGCATTGTTTAAATTTTTTTATAAAACAAAGTCAATCTTCAATCTCTACTATAAAGAAAGAAACCAAAACACTATAGGTTCAATTAAAGAAAAATTCAAACTATTAGAAAATAATAAAATAGTAAGATTTTTTCACAATTGCAGATGTGTGTGTATGTGTGTGTGTGTGTATATGTGTATATATATATATATATATATATATATATATATATTTCAACTTAGAGTCTTCAATTTACTTTTACATTTGAATTGACTATTATGAAGCCTTTTGAAAATAATAGCCATGTATTTTCATATACATATGTAATCTTTATGTTGGTCAAATTCTTCTCAATGTCAGGAAAAACATTATAAATGTCACCATATAAAATTTTAAATGTACGCATAGTTAGGCATACAAATGGAAATGTATTTCTGTTTATAAGCAGGAAAAATCCAAGTTATTATCCAAAAGAATGTCTGGATAGAACATAAAACATTTTTATAAGGATACAGGATATATTATTCCTTTGATCATTCCTTGTATCTTTTGTGTATGTGTGTATGTGTTACAAATGTTGTTTTACTTTGTTGTCTTTTTTTTAATATCACATTTTTACTCATCTTCATCTGGTCTTTCTTATCTTACCACATACATATTTGTGTTAAAGAGGATCCAGATTAGAATTTATGTTTTTATTTGTTTACAGAAGAGTCTGACCTCTATTTCTCAGTGGTGATAGGTAGTCTAAAAGAAATGTTTATATATGGAATCAAAAGATACAGAATTTTCTATTGGGCTAAAACTTTATACATTCTTTGCATCATCTAGTATATTTATTGTATTAATTTACTTATACTTACATAACTCAAAATTATTCAATACCATTTCAAATGAGACCATTAACATAAAATCAAATGAAAAATGAATGAATAGAAAAATGAATAATTTAATAGAAAATTAATTCATAATTTTAGTTTCTCTGCCTATGTGAAGACATTATAATATATAAGCTGAAAGGGGAGACAACATTGCTGACATGCCTACACTATAATATATTCAAATATAAACTTTAGAGAATAAAATGAAGCTATAGCAGATCATAACTGTCTATATGAAAGAATCTGTAGCAAAGGATGTTGTTTATATGCAGATAAATATAACAGATTCTATACATAATTTTGTTTTATTAACTTCTGAAAAATTGTTTATTGGAGTTAAATTAAGGGTTCATAATATTAATGTAAAACATAGATGTTTAAATAACTTTACAGAAAATTCATAATTGCAACAGTTCTTCATGTTACCTAAACTAATAAAATGTTAATTCTAAAAAGATTGTAATAAATTAACAATGTGTATTATAATCCTCAAAGTAACTACTAAAGCATTTGAAAATCACATATCTAAAAATATAGGCAATAAGGTAAAATTGAGTATGAAAAATATTTACTAAACATGTAGATAGTAATGGGGAAAAATGAAAGCAAAACCAAATGATATATTAAAAATAAAACTAGTAGACTCTGAAACATACTCAAAAATATTTTAAATTAAGTGGCTTGAAATCCTAAATGGAAGAAAAAAAATAAAGAAAGAAATTTTCAGATTAACTAAAAGAGGAAGACCCAAATTACATGTTTCTTGTGAGAAATACACTTCAATATTATGGCAAAAAAAAACAAAAAAATAATTAACTATAAAATATATGCCATATAATAGGGAACACATGCACATAGTTTTGGCTATATCAGTCTAAGAGCAGATGAAGAAACATTTAAGTCAAAAACGACAGGAACAACTGAAAATAATAAATATTTGTATATGTCTTTGTGCTCAACATCAGAGATTTAAAAATCATTGAACAAAACCTGACCAGATTAAAAGGACATATAAACAAGTCTAAATTGTAGTTAATGACACCCACATCCTTTTCTCAGTAATTAATGCATCAACTTGACAAAAATCTGATAGGGATGTAGAATATCTGATTGATATTATCAATCTCCTTATCTACTTGGCATTTATGGACTAGCAAATCCAACAACTGCAGATTTCACACATTTTCATTCTTTATTTGTACATATGTCACTAATGCTAAAATTGAATGTCAGTCATGAAGCAATTCTCAGTTGGTTAAAGAACATTTAACTCTACAAGGAGTGCTAATCAAAATATTTAAAAATCAATAAAAATAAAATAGCCTAGACATCCATATCTTCTAAACAACATATTTAAAAGAAAAACATCCTGAAAATATGAACCAAGCAGGCAGTAATAAAAATAGCACTTTTCAGATTTAAAAAGCTTTATTAAAGTTTATAAGAATAGTTCTAATTTTAAGTATTTATATTTCAAAAAGTGCAGACATTAGTCAAATAAAAGAAATGTACAATGGAAAAAATACCAAGTCCAAATATATGTTGGTAAAGGTGGCAGAAGAGTAAGTTTTAGTGATTTTTAAAAAAGAGATTAAAAAACATATTAATGGCATCAAGAATGAAAGAAAGATCTAACCCACAAATACAATGTGAAATGTGTAGTAAAATTTTAAAAATATAATTCTCCATTTGCAATAACTTTTTAAAAAATTGTTAGAAATAAATTTAATGAAAATATTAAAAAACTGAACACTAACATTTATAAAACCTTATTGAGAGAATTAAGGAAAGACTTAAATAGAGAGATACTGTACACAAAATTTTCATTTCCTTATTTTAATACTTACTAGAAAGTCACATTAAACAAAACACTATTGGCATAAGTGTAGATTTTAAAACAATACAGCACAATAATATATTGAAAACAGATCCACACTTCCATGACCAATTGATTTTTAACCAGAGTCAAGGTAAATCAATGGACAATTTTCTTCTTAAATTGGGCTGGAATAAATTATTATAAAAATGAAAATGAAATGAAACAAAATGAAAACTTTTATTCTATTCAATACTCAAAAGTAGATTCAAAATAGAACATGGACCTAAATAAGAGGTTAAACTGTGAAATTTTTATAATAAATATTATAATATTATTATAATAAAATAATAATATTATTTTATTATAAATAATAAAAATTATTATTTATAACAATAATTTTTGGAATATTGAATTAGACTAAATTTCTGAAACACAACTAAAACAGCAAACCAAATAAGGAAAATTGTATAAAATAGAAATATACAAATTAATGTAAATAAATATCCACTGATCATAAGCTAAGTAATATTTATTGTTCATCTGTAAAGGGATTCAATGTTATACACATTATGTATGTTAAAATTAAATTAAAGACTAATAGTGTCAAACGTTTTTGAAAACATGGAGAAATTTAAATTTTTAAAAATGTGATAGGGTGTGAGCATAAACCAAGACATTCATTTTGAAAATGTATAATAAGGACACATATATGTTTATCATATAAATAAAAATATAGTTTTTTTCCTAAAAATGATTGACATATTTATACACACAAATATGCAAATGTATGCAAATATTCATGTTAGCATTATTAATAGTGGAATATTATTAGTAGTGGAAAATGGAAACATCATAAATGTCCATTAGTTTATGAATGAGAAAATATGTGATATGTTCATACTATTACTATTCAAAATAAAAGGAATCAAGGGGTTGTGAATGCATCATTGATTCTTAAAAAGGTTCAGCAGAAAGAATATAGTCAGGCCCCAAATATTTTGTATGAATCCGCTTATACAGATTTCCAAGGACAAAATTTTTGTGTGAGAAAAGTTAATTGGCAACCCAGAACTAAGAATCAAGAGTTTGAATTGACTATAAAGTACCACAAGAGAACATTTGAAAAATGATGAAAAAATCCTCTTGATTATGTCATAATCATTAAATAAAATTTCAATGTCATCAAATTGTACCCTTAAATAAGTGAATTTATTTACACAAAAAAATGCCAGAAAACAAAGAATAATAAACAGATATTATTAACTAATATTGTGATAATTAATCTGAAAATCCAGATTAAATGGCACATTTAAACTACATATTAAACTACACATTAAACTACACATAAAAATATATTACTATAACTGACACAAAATAAAGAGCAAATTTGATTAATATTGTACTTAATAAAGATATCTAATATGTAAATAGAATCTTTCTATAGTAAAAACTTCAACTTGAGATAACTTCAATGATTAATTCTTTCAAATTATAGAAGAAAATATATCAGTTTCACAAAATGCTTATTAATATATTAGAAATAATAAATAATTCTCAGCTCATTATTATGATCAAAAAGTATATAAAATATTACAAGAAAATAAATTCAGATATATATTATAAACAAGTACAAAATTAAATTAACAAATATAACAGTAAATTGAATCTAACAATACATAAAAAGAATTCTTTTTCATGTCCAAGAGGGTAGGTAAAGAAATTATGGCCAAAGAGTACAATCACATATTATTTAGGAATAAATAGAGGAAATCCTGTTACATGTTACAACAATTCCTTCAAATTTACGGTTAATTAAACATTAGAAAATTTAATGATGTAATTAACCATATCACCAAAATACGTGTGGATAAAGCATACAATCAACTCAGCAAATGCATAAAATCTATATAAATTTCAACACTCATTTTTAAATTTGTTCTTTCTAGATATATATAACAGGAGAGCATATTTTGACATATTACACATACATACAAGTTAGATTGGTCATGTATTTATATATATGGACAGAAAAGATATATCTGATTTATTTTACTGTCTTTTCTAGTCCAATCCCTCCTCCCTTTCCTTCATTTTCTTTTGTCTAGTCCAATGAACTTCTCATCTTCCCCTCACTTGTTTTGGGTTTGCATCCACATATCAGGGAGAATATTCTGCCTTTGTTTTTCGGGGACTGGCTTATTTCACTTAGCATGATATTCTCCAGTTCCATCAATTTACCTGCACATGCCATTATTTCATTCTTCTTTATTGCTGAGTAATATTCCATTTTGTAAAAATACCACATTTTCTTTATCTGTTCATCTATTGTAGGGCTCCTAGTTTGGTTCCATTGCTTGGCAATTGTAAATTGAGGTGTTATAAACATTGAAGTGGCTGTGTCACTATAGTATGATGATTTGAAGTCCTTTGTGTATAAACTGGCAAGTGGGATAAATGGGTCAAATGGTCGTTCCATTCCAACTTCTCTAAGGAATCTCCATATGCTTTCCATAGTGGTTACACCATTTTGCAGTTTCACCAGTAGCATATAAGTGAACCTTTTCCCCCAACATCCTTGTCAACATTTATTGTTTCTTATGTTCTTGATAATTGCCATTCTGACTGGAGTGAAATGAAATCTCAATGCAGTTTTGATTTGTATTTCTCTAATTGCTAGAAATGTTGAACATATATTTTGACCATTTGTGCTCNTTGTTTTTTTTTTTTTTTTTTTTTTTTTTTTGCCATTGAGTTAAAAGAGAGCCTTATACATTAGGGATGTTAAGTCTTTATCATATTCACAAAGATTTGCAAATTATTTAACTCAGTTGATTGTCTCCTTTCTTCAGTTTTTAAACTTTATATAGTTCCATATTTCACTTTTTGCTTTGTTTTTATAGCCATTAAACCATTTCCAAGTCCAATGGAATAAAGCATTTCTCTACATTTTTTCCCTAGAAATTCTACAGTATCACGCTTTGTGTTTAGGACTTTCATTTATATGGAGTGAAATTTGTATGTCCAGTGAGGTAAAGATCCATCTGTACACTTGCATTTGGATTTCTGTGTAGCTTTGGCATTTTTATCAAGGATCATCTGATCATATATTTCATACAGGGATTTATTATCTTTATTCTATCTCATTGCTGTCTTCATCTTTATATTAATTTGATTGTTATTGCTCTGAAAATAGAAAATATAAGAACTTCAGTTTTGCTTTTCTTTCTCAAGATTGTCCAAATATATGGACTTCATTAAAATTTCATATGTTCAAAAATATTTTTTTGCATTTTGATAGAGATTGCATTGAATCTACAGATCTCTTTGGGTAGTATGAATATTATGACAGTAGTATGTCATTTAATCCACAAAACAGGATGTTTTTCCATTTATTTCAGTCATTTTTAACTTCTGATGGTAATATTTTGTAGCTTTTGTTGCACAAGTCTTTTATACTCTTGATTAAGTATATTCCCAAGTTTTTTTTAAAAAAATGTGTAGTCACTTTAAATGGTAGGTTTCTTTTCAGATCGTTCATTGTTAATGCATAGAAAAGCAGAAAATTTTATTGATTTTGTATTCTGCAAATTTTCTGAATTAATTTATAAGTTCTAATATTTACTTGTGTGTGTTTGTGGAGTGAGGGTTGGGGAGAGATCTTTAGAATTTCCTGCATATAAATTCATGCATCTATGAACAATTTTACTTTCACTTCCTTCTTTCCAATTTGATGTTGATTTGTTTTTCCTAATATCTATGATGAGAACTTCCAAAGCTATTTTTTAAATGTCTTCTTATTTTTTAATAAAAATTAGCAAGTTTAATTTATGTGGAATTGTAAGTGGGCTTGGCCATTCAGCACAATTGGTTTAAGTATTTTTAAAAATTTGAAGAATATATTTTCTTGATTATTCTAATGCTATTGTAATCAAGTTAGACAAGTAATGGCAAAAACATAAATATGGAGGACAATAGAACAAAATAATCCAAATATAGAATACACCGATCTCAGTTAAAGAAAAGAAATGGAGAAAGAACCATCTTTTTCATCACATGGAAAAAGTCAGACTAAATGTACCTGGAAAAACACAATTTTTACTTATGTGTTTACACAAAATCACACAATGAACAAAAAAATTCTTTTAATTAGACCTTATGGAATAATACAAAATTGGTCATATGTCTAATGGAAAGGGATAAATTATAAATTATTTAGAATAAAATATTGAAATAGTTCATAATATTAAGTAAATATTTCTTAGATAAGAAAAATATGAGAAATAAAACTCATAAATCAGGAAGTATGATTAATGCTTGTGTTATTATCTTAGGATAATCAGTAAGTTAATAAATGGGAAAGCTACAGAATAAGAGACAACATATGTTATTTACATGTTATTGTCATATGCATATACATATGCAAAATGAGAAAATACTAAAGATGGTGTTGAAACATCCCAAAAGCACACAAAAAGTTACTTAAAACATGATTTATTATAGAATGAAGATTTAAAGTTACAATAATATTTTATTACATAGCTATAACAAATTTTAAAATAGAATACATAGACTAATAGTACTGGGTGTTAATAATGTTTGGAGAAATCAAAACCCCATTATTATTAATACATATGTATAATGACATACTATTGGCTCTTGTTTATAAAATTCTTAGACTTACTGGCCAGTCAAAATGCATAACTAAAACAGAAGATAAATTTGAAGTGGGTATGGTAGTGCAAGCCTGTAATTCCAACTATTCTGGTAGCTGATGAAGAAGGATCATAAGTTTGAGACCAGACTCAACAATTTAGAGAGACTTATCTCAAAATAAACTACAAAAATAGGGGTTAAGAGGCTTTCTAGCATGTGTGAGATTCAATTCCCAACACACATGTACACACACACAAACACACACACACACAAGCACAAAGGCAAAATTGATACATGAGACATAAGAGGTAGAAATAAAAATAAAATGAAATGATATACATATACTAGGTAAAAGGAAGTTGCTAAAAGACATAAGATAAAGTAGACTTTTGTTAAAACTATTTATCAAGAAATATTATTAGATATTAAGACATAAATTTGACAAATTGAAGTTAATTCCACCAGGAAGACATGAAAATTCTAATTGGGCCAGAACAATAGCTTCAAAACATATAAAGCAAAAATTTATATATATATATATATATATATATATATATATGGAAATAGACAAATGTATATAATCAAATTTAAAAACATAGCCATAGAAAATTTGGACAATATCACTAGTACGTGCATATAACGGATATACAGATTGAAATGTTGGACATTTCTAAGAAATAATACAAAAATATCAACTTAAAGTAAACCACATATAAACAAATTAAATAGAATATACATACACATTACAGAGTTTTAACAAAGGCAAAATGTTGTACGTTAAAAAGGCTAGTAAAATTTCAAGAGATCAATAGGAAAAAATGCAAACAACCAATTCCAGAAATGACTGAAGAAGATATTATTAAAGGGTCTAAATTTATTAAAAGTAAATTAGAAGAAAAAGAAAAATCTTCAATATGTTGGAGTATGGATGAAACTTGATGTTATCATGCTAAGTGAAATAAGCAAGAGAAGGACAAACAGAGCATGTTATCACTATTTGACATATGTGATATGATCAAAATCAGAAACAAAAACAGAATCATAGTTGCCAGGGTCTGGAAGAGGAGGAAATGGGAAATTAACAATCAGTAGATCTAGAGTTCAGGAATGCAACAGAAAATTCTAGCAATCTGTTGTACAACATTGTGCACATTCTTAACAATTTTGTTATAAGTACAAAAAAATCTCTTATGAATGTAAAATTCATGTTGTCCTCTTACTACAATAAAAAACAAAAATAAATGAGAATATTATGTACAACAAAATTTCCACAACATTTAAAAATATAGGTAGAAGGGTAATTGTCAAAACATTAACAAAAATTGTTATAATGTAAAGGAAAAATATTAATAACCTTAAATTTATAAAAGCAATTGTAATTTTTAATTACAATTATTCCAAAAAGAGTAATCCATAGACAAATGTCCTCACCAGTGAATGTACTAAAATATACTCCTACTAGGGATCCAAGTTTCACCATGCTGAAACATTTGGTGGGGCTGGTAAGTGAATAAAAGAGTGGTAAACAATAATTTTAATGAAGTAGAGGGGTTTTCAGATATTGTCCATTAAGATTTACATAGTTGAAATACAGTAATAATTTTTCATTTCATTAATTATGGTTTAAATTCAATTAGAATTTATGACATATGCTGTTGGGAATGTGACTGAATTAAGGGTCTTGAACTGTCCTGTGACAGAGGTGATGTCCCTCCTGGGAACTTTCTGCAAGAAGGCATCGATTTGAGACTGCCCAGTTGCTGCGGTGATACCCTGTTCAAAAGGAAATTCTGTGTCAGTCACAGATTTATCAATCCTGAACCTTGGGTTCAAACACCAATTGCTCAGGGGCTGAAAGTTATGGGTGCAAGCCAATAATCATAATTGGGCTGCTAATACTCATGACCTTGGTTCTGCTTACTTTGAAGAAACTTTCTCACAATAAATCCTATTGATGTTTATACCTGTATAACAAACCTGCTGAGCTTGTTGTGGTGTGTCACTACCTCTCTACCAGGGTTGTAGTCAACCACCAAGGCCCAGATTTTTCTCTATGTTTTTGTTTGTCTTTTCTCCATCACCTCATGCCCTCTCTGGTACCTGAATTAACAGTCATGCTGAACTTGGCATGCTATGTCATTTTTGCTTTAGGTTTCCTAGGGTTTTCCTTCATAAAATTTACCCATTTATGGTGGTTTAGGTTTAATTTTTAGCGTTGGAATTGGCTATGCTATTGTTTAAATTTTGGTGGATCTTTCCTAGGCTTAATGACATTTTTAATTTTGGGGGGGAACATTTGTATTATTTGGGTATACTATGGCAAAAGCTACTTAAGTATATCTTGAAATTTAGGTGCCTATTATAATAATTTGGGTGTTCTATTACTGTGCCTTTTAATGAAGTTGTAATTATGTGAATGATGAATTATTATGTATATTAAGGTAATTTTATTAACTGAAAATTCTGATTCATTATACTAGATCAGTGCCAAGTAAGGAATAGTGGAGAGAGAAGATTAGTATTACAGTTGGACCTTATGATATTATCCCATTTTATGCATGCCCCACTAGAAGAATAAAAATTCAGGAAAATTTGCCACCTGGAAATACAAGCCTACCTTTAAGCAAAGCCTTAAAAATAATATATGTGAATGCATACAAATATGTTATGTGATATTTTCAATACAATCATGATACTATCTATAATCTCCTTAAGCACAAATGTTTTTCTTCTTTCTAGCTTAGTATTTTGCCTATTCAATGATTTAACAAAATTATTACAGAGAATTACTGAACTGAGATTACTATGTATACACTGGGGCTCTGCCAGAATCAAATATAATATGTCATTCCAAGCAATTTTCAAAATGTGTCTGGTTTCCATCATTTAAACACAGGTTTTTTTTTTGTTTTTTTTTTTTTTTTTAACTAGAGGTGGGGCTAGGTGCTTGTTGGTGAAGCAAGTCCCACACTAACTCATTGGCTTCATTGAGGAAAGTATCCTACTTCTTGCTTACCTCAGAAGAATTAGTCATGTTTAGCATCTCTCATATGTTCTTGCATCTGCTATTTTCCACTGGTTTTAAAAGAAATATATCCTTTTATTCCAAAAAAAGTAGAATTCTTTTACAATTTTCGTCTGCATGCTAATCAAAGATGAAACACCCAATTCAGTTTTAAATCTGAATTTACTTTTCTTCACTGAAAGAAGGAAAATTAGCAATCCAAAATAAACTTATCAAATGTTCAATTGAAATTGCCTCACAAATGTAATCTAATATATCTAAGACTACAATAAATTACATTTTAGTGAATTTTTAAATTGGGAATAATACATGATGACTTATGAAAAAAATATTCCTTATTCCTACCAAATTAAAAATAGCATGAAATGGCTTTAATATGTGTGTTTGTGTGTTTCTCTAAATCCTGTATGGAAGTTGAAGAGCTGTTAAAAAATAACTTTATCAGTAACAAAATAAGTATTATTTCCTGAATTTTTTGAAATCCAATCTATGGAGTTAATTTAAAAAATATGCGAGTACAGCTAGCTCTTTGTATTTGCAGTTTTTGTACCTGCGAATTAAATTGCTTGTGGATCAAAAATAAATGGGAAAAATCATCTATACTGAACAAGTATAGACATGTTTATGCTTGTCAATATTCTAAATAATGCAGTGCAGTATACCAACAATGTATATAATATATACATTGTATTAACGATCATAAATAACCAAGATATGATTTAAAATAGGAATATATAGTAGGCTCTATGCAATTACTATACCTTTTTATATAAAAGATTTGAATACCTGATGATTTGGGTATCCAAATCATACTGGAATCAATTCTTCCTAATACTAAGGGATGACTATCACCAAGAAAAATCACATTATTTATTCAAACAGAAAACAATGCTCTATTAGAGTATGTAGTTCAGTCATAAGATTCTTTGCAGTTTTAATAACAGTGCGGATAGTTTTAAATGTGAACAGTATCTTGTCTTTTGCCGAAGGGAATCAGCCTCCCTGTAAAGTGAAAATGGGATGTGGGAATTGAGCTTTGTTGCCAGAATTTCTGGCACTCTCTCAGGAGCTTCATCTTCAAGAGCAATACAATTAATTTCCACCTGCAGAGAAGGGCCTTTAACCTACTGCATTATCCTAGGCAGCAGGAGATCTAGGTTCTCACCCCTGTGCTTCCCAGTACAAAATGTGGAAAGCTGAGTGAACTACTTAATCATGTGTGTCTGTGTTGCCCTTTACCATAAAAAGGCAAAGCGATTCTGGTGTTACTAGTCTCACAGAGCTATTTCAAGGAGAAATAGGAACATATTTGATTGATAGAGGCATTTAAATACTTTAAAATAAATGATATTGGCGAGTGATTAAAGTATTCCAGATGTCTTTTATCACTCCCTGCCTAATATTGTCCCTTCAAATGTTTATCAGATGAATCATAGGGGTCTGAGACATGACCTCTAAAATGCTGAGAGACATTCAAAAGCAGTAAGGCAAATTATTCTGCTGGGAGAAATCATCTTTTGGCCAAAGACATAGGTGTATTTCTCTGAAGTCACCACTTCTATTATATCCTTTCAAATTTAAAAATTAGAGATACTTCTCAATGCCAATATGATCCAGCTGGAAAACTTCAACTTTTCATTTAGGACCACAGAGGAAAGATCCCTTACCATACTTTGCATGGTATCTCCTAATGTAGCAACTATAAAATGGCCATTTTGTTGAAAATGGAACCAATAGTTTATGCACACATATATTTCATCTGGAAGACATGTCTTCCCATATCTTCAAATCAGTTCTTCTGGGACATTTCCATTAACTACATCATTCTATTAAAATTTAGATTTATATACTAAATTTCTAAGGTTCTTAATCAAATATTTTTCTTTCTTTGTTTTGCTATTCAAATATCTACTGTGTATGCACATAGTATATAGTGTTAGGGTTTGGATCTGGAATATCCCACAGAGGCTCATGTGTTGAAGGTCTGCTCCCTAAAACAGTAGTGGTTAGAGGGAGGTCTTTTTGGAAGTGACTGGACTATGAGAACTTAAATTTCATTAATGGATAAACCATTGATTGATTCATAGCTGAATAGATGTTGAGAGGTGGTTGAAGGAGATGAACCCTTTGGGTTGTGCCCTTTGGCACTATAGCTTCTCCCTGTACCCATTCCTTCCCTTTCTTATTCCCAGACACATTGAAATGAGCAAATTTGCTCCGTAAAACCTTTGAGACATGATGTTCTGTCTCATCTCAGGCCAAAAGAAATGGATCTGTACAATATTTCACTAAAAACTGATGCAATAAGAGAAAATATATCATTCATCTTCAAATTGTTTTCCTTAGGTACTTTGTCACAGCAATGAAAACCTAATTGACACACACAACAGTCACTTATGCAACATTGCTCTTATTAAAATATAGTAAGGATGCAGGGATATTTTACTTCCAGTAATAGGTGTTTTTTTAAAATATTAAGCATTTATTATATAACATATTTTGGATACACTTTAAAAATCATAATTCTTATGACCAATGGTAATTAACGTCTTATTCTTTGATTAAGAAATTAAAAATCTGGGAAGCCAATATGCTTTCAAATTTGGAAAGCTATAAATGTGAGGAACAGTATTCCAAAAGGTCTACATCCAAAATATATTTTACTTAAACTTCACTGTGGTCTGATTAATTTTGTTCTTCAGTTTTATTTATTTATTTATTAGATGTTGCTTAGTCTTTATTTTGTTCATTTATTTGTATACAGTGCTGAGAATAAAACATAGTGCCTCACACATGCTAGGCAAGTGCTCTACCACTAAGCCACAACTCCAGCCTGTGTTCTTCAGTTTTATTTTTTATCAGTATCTGCAATGGCTTCTGTCCAATTTGGACACTTGATAAGATGTACATGGTAAATACAAAAAATGGGAGAAAAGTAACCATATGTAGAATGATGACTATTTCCCACATTGGGCTTTACCGAGAATCCTAGAGGTAATTAAAAACAAATCCAATTAAAATCCAAACTGCAGTTTATCAGTTAATTGGGGACACTTACACTAATTTTTCCCATGTTGAGTTTAGGAAAACTCTTAAATCTAGTGATACCCGTTGTAGAAGCATGACAGAACTAACTTGTTGATACATAAGATACATTTTTAAAGATAATTCCCAACTGATAGGTTACCATCTGAATTCAAACCTTACCTTGTCTGATTAGCACAAAACACAATGTAGGATTATAGGAAAGGCTGTATTGATTGATTCTTTCCAGCAGGATTCCCTGCATGATATGAGCTGGATGAATAAAAACAAGTTTACTCTGACAAAACAGATGGGAATTGTAGCAGATGGAATTTGTAGAGATATGCCAAAAGGAGAAGTCCAACATCCTACCTCCAAATGAATTCAGAGTATATGGCATTATCTTGGTAAATTTTTACACTCCATAAAGATAAAATAAAGATTTTTGGGTTTTGTTCGCAACTCTATTCTGTGTTCCTTAAATCGCACCTGGAATAACTGTTACAGAATTTATTGGTTCAGAATTAATCAATAAAAGTAAATCTATGAGAGAAAAAATTTCACATTACTCAAGTTAAATTTTACTTTGTTAAAAACAAAATTTTAAAAAGTAAATAAATAAATACAATCAAAATGTTAGACAGTCAAGTCAACAATTGACAGGAACCAGAACACGTATATTTGTGAATAAAGTGAATGTAGATCCAATGTAGATTTCTGGGTAGATCCACATGAAATTCAAATATCTTGCACAGGGGGCTCTGGGTGCATGGAAATTTTTGTCTGGTTAGTGAGATTGCTTAAATGTTTAATATTTTTGAGTTAAAATATCTTAGTTTCCTAAAGGATAAAATTGAAAAAAAAAAAAGGTGAAAATACTAAAGCAGAAAATGTACCATGACTGCATATCAGAATCTAATCAGTATCAATACTTATGGAACCAAATTCCAGATTAAAAAAAAATATTCCTAAGAATATATAGGTATGTAAGTGTGTGTGTGTGTGTGTGTGTGTGTGTGTGCCCGCGCACATGTTCATAATCATGGCAAAAATTATACTCAAAATGAAACACTTTCAAAAACAAGAAAAAATATTTATTGGTCATTTTAATTGAATACAACTATAATATATTTAGCTTTTTCTCTAACAGTGTTTGAAAGAGTATTTATCACTCACAGAATATGTTGTTGTGCATTGCCAGCAATTTTACTCCAGTGAGTAACTGAGCTTCAGGTTGAGATTGTTACAGCATTCCGATTGCTCCATTTCTAGTGTGGTTTATAAGTGTCTATATTTCAGAACACAGGACAACGTAGTAGCACCTGTATAGTATGTGAACATTCTATAATAAAGACCAAGGGTAAAAAAGGTGGTAGAAATGTATCATATTATGGTCTGTGATTGTACACTGCAAAACTATTTTGCTAACATTGGTCAAAATATGTCATATGGTTAGTCTAAAGGCAGTAAAATCATAACTAACTTCTAAGATGTTATTACAAGTCACATTTATCATGAAGGATGCATCTTCCAGATTTCTAAAGTAAAGAAAGTAGGTGGGAAAAATGAAGCCTAAGCTATTATTCATATATTATTATGAAAATATTTTAAGCAAAAAATAAAATATACCATGTAAAAATTTTATCAAAATTACTGTTTATAGATGCACTAATGACAAATCTCTTTGCTAGTTGTTTTCTGCTATCATCCCCAGGTTTGTATAACAAGATTAACACAGTTATTTTGAAAAACATGGTTAGAAATATGATTTTGATTCATTTGTGGTTAATATTTTGTTAATAAAATATATATGCAATGAATATTTACATAGTAAATTGAAAAAAAAAGTTCAATGGGAATGAAAACATACAGGATTGACTCAGACATGTTCCATCAAACAGCCTGATGGAATGAAGAAAATTTGAATTTTCTTAATTTTTATGTTAAAATGTCAATACTATGGATACTAAATTCATAATATCCTCAATACTATTTTTTTAAAAACTCTTAAATTATATAAATATTATTGACTTATGGACATATTTTGGTAATGAATATCCAAAAAGAATGTCCAAAGGTCACTTGTAAAGATAGTCACTGAATTTAATGTATATTTCAATTTGGGCATGTTTAAGATGTATTTGTAATAATCATAAATATACATGTGCATAATGTTTTTCTTGGATACTTAGTTTCACTTTTGTTCACAAATAATCACCATGGAGGTGAAAGCTCAATTGTTGTCTCATGACATTGTGAATTTCTCTTAGACAAAATCACTTCATTTTGTAGAAATACTATGATTTACTTCACCAGCTTTCACTGATGAAAGTGTTAATTATTTCACATACATGGCTGCTATATGTATTCCTGCAGTAAGTAGCTTTGTTCCTTTATTCTGCACAATATTTTTAGTATAAATTCTTAGAATTGCAGTTGCATTGTCAGGTGGAAAATACATAAGATATTGCCAAATTTGGCTGTATAACAGTTGCATTTTTATCCTTCTTAGTAGTGAATGTAATAAGTTCTTTCCTGAAGCCCCTTTCAAGAACATGTGGTCACATTTTCAAATTTTAATAAACTTAAGAAATGGAAAATAATATTTAATTTTTAAATTTTCATAATAAAGTCCAGTTTGAGCTGATTTCATATGTTTAAGAGCCATTTGCTTGCATGTTTCTCAAATATTTTCTCTAATGTTACTAGATTGTTTTATTATAGGGTTGCTGGGCTTTTTCTTCCCTATTGCTTAGAAGCCTTTTAAATAGTAAGGACATCAGTCCCTTGTGGAATATGAATTTGGACATCTTCTGTTATAAATTTTGAATTTGTGTTGTACCTGAGACATGTCTCCCTGGACTGAAAGGCAGTTTAGTGTTTTCAGTAAGTGCAGTTCTAAATGTGTCTACTAACATTTTGCCTCTGGGTTTGTGGATGAGATAACCACACTTTGCTGGTATTTTTCCCATAGGCATCTTCCAAGACAGGGATGAAAGTCTAGGTCTCCTCCTTCCCACTTAGCTATCAGAAGCTCTCAGATCACACTTCATCTTAAACCTCCTCTCCAGAGACCCACTCAGATTTCAGTTTCTTCTTCCTCGTCGAGAAGGATCAGGTCTAAAGTACCATTCCCTTTCTTTACATACCTGCAAGTGTTTCCATTCCTCATTGTAAGCCTGTGCTACTAATGTTCATTGGTATTTTGCTTTTCATAAGAGTGTTTCTTTAGATTTTTTTAATTTATTAATATGTTCTTTCATGACCTCCTTGTTATTAATCACAGATAGAAAAAACTTCCAACTCCAAGAACATAAAGGAGTTCACCCATATATACATCTAGTGGACATAGAATATTTTTTTAACTTTAAATTTTTGATCTGTAACACTTTTTAATTCGTTTTTTTATTAATTTCTCATTTATTTATTTTATAACAAATCTGTTTTGATCATGTATTTCTCAGGTTTGTCTCATTTCGGTCATTTACTTAACCTCAATGTAATGAAACCCAACATTATATGTGATTTATTATTTTGCATATCATTTAATTGAATTACTGCATTTGTAGTGGTTTCTGATCTTCTGGTTTTTAGGCTTCTTGTAGTTCCCTATCAATTCCTGTGGCTCATCCCCATGTTTCTCCTCATGATTTGCTCTGGGATTCCTCTTTTGGTGACATTTAAGCACAATTTGTTCTTTTAGGATTTTTTTTTCCTGATCTTTGTTTCTTTGAAAATACAGATTGTGTATTTTTGTGGCTTTGGTTATTCTTATCCTTTATATTCACAGAATTTCCTGCATTTTCCACCAGAACTACAAATGCTCAGGGATTTGAAAATAAAGTACTTAAAAATCTCTTAATAAACTGGGCACGGTCTTGCGTGCGTGTAATCCCAGAGGTTTGGGAGGTTGAGACTGGAATATTGGGAGTTCAAAGCCAGTCTCAGCAAAATCGAGGCACTAAGCAACTCAGTGAGACCTTGTCTCTAAATAAAATGCAAAATAGGGCTGGGAATGTTGCCCAGTGATCTAGTGCCCTTGAGTTCAGTTACCAGTACACACACACACACACACACACACACACACACACAAACAAACAAACAAAAAACTCTTAATATAATATTTTGTTTCTGAAATTAGAAAGCTCAAGCCACATAAAACACAATCTTAGATTCACTACTAAATTCTCATAAGATTCAGTGAAAGTAGTTCACCTAAATTATTTTTATTCATTTTACATTTTTCCTTCCCAGATAATGATAATTTTAAAAATCTATTGCTCCGAAGTTCACCACCAGAACAGATATTAAAAATTATATGTACCATGGTTTCAAGGAAGCATAAAGGAACCGAGATCACATTTGACCTTTTGGATAATGAAGCCAAATGTATATAAGCAGCTTAACTCAAAATATTCAATGCAGTTTCATTTATGCTCTGTACAGAAGGTACTTAATAAAGATGGACTTTGACAATATTCACAAATAATAGTATTTTGTATTTGAAGAAAGATGTAATTATTTTATAAAGGGTTACATTGATCTCAGACACTTTTTCAATGCTGGACACGATTGTATTGAAGAATAAGGTAAGATCAAATATTTTTGTTCTGCTTTCACTCATGCTTGTTTCTTCTCAAATTAATCCTAATTTTAGTTTTCAGGATTCTAGTTATGAGTGTTTCGTCTCTTATGACCATTTCTGTCTAGATATGCAGAGGTCATTTGTATGATATTTGACTCTATTGATGCTAAAGCTATAGAACTGAACACCACATGGACTCTTTACACTCCATAATAAAAATGGAGTTTGGAATTCCTGATGTGTGGCAGAAGGCAGATAAAGAAAAAAAAATGATGAAGAAATGCAATATCCTATGAAAGAAACTTTGATGGGGCTTTATTTTCCTACCTTTATTTATATATAAAATAGTAAAATAATTGTTACATTGTATAACATAATATTCTCATATGCGTATGTTTTTAAAATGATTATTAAGCTAATTAGCATATCAGCTTACATAATTAATTTTTAGTTAGAACATGTAAGATGTAATATCTTAGCAAATTTCGAGTATAAAAGGATTATTATTAACAATAGTCACCATAGTTTGTAACAGCTCTCCAGAATTTATTCATCTTGTCTAATTAAAACTTTGTGCCTTTTAAACCATATAGAGAGAGCACTTTTGCATGCATGAAGATAGAAATTTGTCGATGCCATCCATATTTTCTATTTTATTGGAGTACAGGTTTTCAAAATAATTTCTAATTATCTTCTGTATTTCTGTAGTGTCTATTGTGATATTTCTTTTTTGATCACGTATATTAGTGATTTGAGTTTTATCTCTCCTTCTCTTAGTTAGCATGGCTAAGGGTCTGTCAATTTTATGTATTTTTTCAAAGAATCAACTTTTGGTTCTATTTTATCAATTCTTTCTTTTGTTTCCATTTCATTGATTTCAGATATGATTTTAATTATTTCCTGTCTTCTGTTGCTTTTTGTGGTGATTTGTTCTTCTTTTTTAGAGCTTTGAGATGTAGTGTTAAGAAATTTATTTGTTGACTTTTTATTATTTTAAGGAATGAACTCCATGCAATAATCTTTCTATTAGAACTGCTTTCAAAGTGTCCCAAAGATTTTGATATGTTGTATCTGTGTTCTCATTTACCTCTAAAAACTTTTTAATCTCCTCCTTGATGTCTTCTGTAACCCATTGTTCATTCACTAGCATATTACTTAGTCTCCAGGTGTTGGAGTGGATTCTATTTCTTATTTTATCATTGATTTCTAATTTTATTCCATTATGATCTGATAGAATGCAAGGTAAGTATCTGTACTTTTTATATTTGTGAAAAGTTGCTTTGTGGCATATTATATGGTCTATTTTAGAGAAGGATCCCTGCACTGCTGAGAAAAAAAATATATATTCTCTTGTTGAAAATTGGAATATTCTATATATGTAAGTTAAGTCTAAGTTATTGATTGTATAATTGAATTCTATAGTTTCTTTTTTCAGCTTTTTTTTGTAAGATCTATCTAGTAATGAAAGAGGTGTGTTAAAGTCACCCAAAATTATTGTGTTGTGGTCTATTTGACTCTTGAACTTGGGAAGAGTTTGTTTGATGAACAAAGCTGCTTCATTGTTTGGGTCATATATATTTGTAGTTGTTAAGTCTTGTTGGTGTACGGTTCCCTTGAGCAGTATGTAGTGTCCTTCTTTATCCTTTTTGATTGACTTTAGTTTGAAGTCTACTTTATGTGATTGAGGATGGAAGTCCCTGCTTGTTTCTGAAGTTCATGTGAGTGGTATGATTTTCCCCAACCCTTCACCTTCAGTGTGTGAATGTCTTTTTATATGAGATGTGTTTCTTGGAGACAGCATACTGGTGGGTCTTTTTTTTTTTTTTTATCCAATCTGCTAGTCTATGTCTTTTGGTTGGTGAGTCTAGACCAGTAACATTCAGGGTTATTATTGAGACATGATTTGTGTTCCCAGCAATTTTTGTTTATTTTTGTATTTAATGTGACTTGCTTTCTCCTCTGATTAGATTTTCCTTTAGTGTAATCCCTCCCTTTGCTAATTTTCATCATTGTTTTTCATTTTCTCTGCTCGGAATATTTTGCTGAGGATGTTATGTAGTTCAGGCTTTTTAGTTGTAAATTCTTTTAACTTTTGTTTATCATGGAATGTTTTTATTTCATCATCAAATCTAAAGCTTAGTTTTGCTGGATATAAGATTCTTGGTTGATATCAATTATCTTTCAGAGCTTGTTATATATTGCTCCATGATCTCCTGGCTTTGAGGGTCTGGGTTAAAAATCTGCTGAGATTCGAATAAGTCTCCCTTATATGTAATCTGATTCCTCTCTCTTGTGGTAAAGATTCTGTCCTTATTCTGTATGCTAGGCATTTTCCTTATAGTGTGCCTTGGTGTATATCTGTTATAATTTTGTACATTTGGTGTCCTGTAAGCTTTTTGTATTTGGTTTTCCAATTCGTTCTTCATACTTGGGAAATTTTCTGATATTATCTCATTAAAGAGATTGTACATTCCTTTGGTTTGAAACTCTGTGCCTTTCCATATCCCAATGACTCTTAGATTTGGTCTTTTGATGCTGTCCCTTAATTATTGGATGTTCTTTTCTTGTTTTCTAATTTTCTTCACTGTGTGATCAACTTTCTATTACAGATTATATACTTTGTCTTCATTATCTGACTTTCTTTGTTCCAAGTGATCTAGTCTGTTGGTTATGCTTTCTATTGAGTTTTTTATTTGATTTATTGTGTCCTTCATTTCAAGGATTTCTGACTGTTTTTTTTTCAGGGTCTCTATCTCTCTCTTGAATATTTTGCTACCTGTATTTGCTCTCTTATCTCATTGTTGGAATGATCAATTTTTGCTTGTATTTGCTCATTAGGTCATTCTTTAATTCACAGATCATTTTAATTATGAACCTTCTGAATTCCTTCTATGACATTTCATCAACTTTGCTGTCCATGAGTTCTGTTATTATAGTGTCCTGGTTTGTTTGGGACACTTTTCTCCCTTGTTTTTTCATGTTGTCCATGTGTCTTCCTTTTTTGCAGTGTGGCTCTGAGATATTACAGTTTCTTCCCTATATTCTTATAGTGCCTGTGCAGATTGTCTGTAACTCACTTTGATGTTGAACTTCCAGACCCTGCTGGTGTCCCTCAATAGATGCTACTGCATCCTGTTTCTGGGAACTGAGTAAAGTATAATCCTGTTTCTGGGACCATAGCAAAGTATAATCCAGCCCCAGTGTTGGAGAGTGGGTGTCTGTGTCCAATTCAGGACTGTGTGGTCCTGCTGGAAGACAATTGGGATGAGGTGCACACATTGATCCTGGTCATAGAATCCTGAGATCCCCAAAGTTGAAATTGTTTTCTCCAGAGATTATTTGACCTACAAAGTACTCTTTTAACATATTTTAAAACAAGGTAGTATGTGCTATGTTTGAGCCAACTAAAAATTTGGACGGATATACAACCTATCTATAGAGAAGCTTAATTGACTTTTTTTAAAGAAATAAACCACATTTTTGGATTAATGTGAAAATAAATGCTGAAGAATTAAAGAATGGGGTAGAGAGAACTTTAATAATCTGTGCCCTTTCATTATTAACTCCTGAGACAAGGAGAATGCCAAATCAGTGTTGCAGTGAATGAACTAGGACCTTTATTTCCTCTCTGGGCAATGCTAATTATCTTAGTGTTTTAAATTCAAGCAGCTTATTCTTTTATTCACATGTGAGAACTCAGGCAAGTATAATCTCATGTAGGGACATTCTCTGTAGTTTATAATAGGAAGAAACTCATTCAATTTAACGTTTCCTTATACATGAGGAGACTTCTCTGTGAAACAATGCAAACATGCATAATTTCATTGACATTTATTAATTTGTTGATTCATTTATGTTTGAAATATATTGATTTGCCTACTATGACTTGTCTAACCATGATGGCATAACCATGATTAAGACATGGCTTTTGCCTTCCAAAAAGTCTAAACTTAGGAGAAAAAAACATGAATACTGAAGATAAGATGAAATGGAAATATATTAGATGTTAGGATTATCTAGAAATGAGTGATTAAATCTTTCTTAGATATGAGGAAAAGTGATATTTGACATTAGTCTTATTTGACAGAGATGAGAGGAGAGAATTCTAATAATATGTGCTCCTAGCAGAGAAAGAGACATATGAAAGGCCAAAAAAGGCATAGCAAAGTATAATCCACTCATTCATGAAGAGTAATCCAGTAAAATTAAGTGAAAGATATGTTTATTTATATGCTTATGAGTATGTGTGTGTTGCAGATTGAGTATATGGGAAACATTAATCTAGACAGATCTACTAAAATAAGATTGAAATAATTTGTATCTCATGCAATGGAATTCAGTCTTTGGAATACTGTATCATAAAATTAGAAAAAATATAATTGTATCTGCTGCTACTATGGAGAATATAATGAAGAGAAGAGAATAAAAACAGGCTGAATTACTAGATACTTAGACCCATTTATACATAATGTTTCTAAAGCTGAGCAATGATATGGAAAGTTTAAATGTATAATGCTTGAACAACTAAATAGGGAAAAAAAATGATGTGGGGATGGGGTAGTGATAAGGTTTGCCAGGAGACAGTGCATTGAATTAGTGAAATCTGTTATGACATTTTCATTAATTCCCCTATGAAATAGCTAAGTTCCCTGTTCTACTTGTGAGTAGTAACTTAATTCTGGGACTTTCTTGAAAAGTTTTGATGATTTTGAGTGATTGTGATGTATTGTATATCATTTTTTTACACATCTATACAATATGAATTCTGGATTTCCTTTCAGTCCCTATTGGCTACATAGTTACCATTTCTCCACATACATAGTTACCATTTCTTCAGTCATCTATGATCCATTTCAGCCAAATTTGGATTAATTCTATCCCTTGGAATTTTAGCCTAATTAAAATTAAGCACAGTAATTTGAGATTATTAACATATCAATGAAAAATTTCATATATCATAGTGATCATTCAGAAAGACATTCTCAAATTCCTCCCAGATTCATCAGCCATTTTTTGGATATAGTGATTCTGCCATTATGAACATTTCAGACTCATTTCCATATCCCATTTCTCCCATTCCAGAGCCCACCAAACTATGTCTTTGTATTTCTTCCTCAATTTCCTTAAAATGAAACCCTCTTAGAGATATGTTTCCTTAAAATGAAACCCTCTTAGAGATATGTTTTATAAAATTAAAATATTTTGCAAGATAATGTTTTATATAACAGTTTGAAATATATGTTTTATCACCTTCCAATATTGCCATGAGGAAAATGATTATTAATTCAGTTTTTGTCTGTGAGAAAGTGAGACATTCGTGGACATAATACTTTCAGATAAAAGGTAGGACAAATAAGATTTACTGACTTCAACTAATTTAGGGAGATCCAAAATAATTATACATCTTTTGAGCCAATGATTTTTTTCTCTTATGAACTTTTTATAACTTTATAAATTTCCCATTAACCTGAAAGGGGAGAAAGAAAATAATAATCAGGCAAATCTGGCAATACTAAGTTTGAATTTTCTGATGTACCACCAGTAAAATATAACCAACCAGTAATGAGTTAAAAGTGCAAATAAAGGGATGGATGAGGCATGGTATATATTTGGGAATCACTGAAATACACAGAATTGGAAGGCTTTAGACTAAATTCATTTAGTCATTTTAGATGCAGTGTAGAATTCAAACAAGAGCTATATTTTAGAAAACCAATTTTTAGGAGAATAACCAGAAAATTTTAAAAACTGAAAATGAATGGATGAATATAAGAATAAAACAGAAGAGAAAAATTCCTTTTAGACTATATTTTATGGAGTGAGTCACAATTCAAATACTCAAGAATATTTTCATAGGGTGAAGGTATTGATAGTCTCAGCCAAAATGAAATATGGAGAGAATCAGTCTTCAAGAAGCGTGACTGGAAAGGAGGGAATGAAGAATAATGGTTTATTAAGTGATCATTATGAGGCAGTCCTGGTTGTTCTGTGGACCGTCTCCTTGCCTGAATAATTTATCCAGAATTGATCACTTCAGATTTTGTCATTTAGTGAGCTGGAATGATTTTTCACTTTAGAAACTTAATAAACAGACAAATAAACAAAAAGACAAAAATTTAATACAGAATTTGTGAATAAAAGCATTATATGTCATTTGACAATTTCATACTGCATATATTATGTATAAACATGACACAAATTTGTGTAACTTCTATAGCTATATTAAGGTAAAAACTTAAGCAAGGATGTTTTTATGAGTAATTATTTTGACTCTTATAGTAATTAAAGAAAATTCTAAAACTTTCTGTGTGCAACTAGCTCTTCAAAATTCTGAGTTGAAGTCTTGGGATATTTTCAATAAAAATTTAAAAACTTCCAATATGCCTCAGTTCAGATTTTAAAAATATAAAATTTGGCAGTTACACTTTTCATAATTGACATATTACATTTCCATTTTTACCTGAAAGAATTAGATTATCACTGCATACTGAAATGAGGTATTTTGTTTCCATAAGATATTAGAAGAGCTAACCAGAGGTTTTAAATAGTTTAGAATAATTTTAGAAGAAGTAGTCAATATTTATAATTAGTCCTGAATAATGTTTACTGGATTCTCTTGTAATTTAAAATTGAATAAATGTTTGCTTATCTTATATGTACAAGTGTAGTTGTGATTAGAAAATCAAATTATGGAAAATCTTTACATTTTATTTCATTTCCTTCTAAAAGTTAGTGTAAGACTGACTTAAGCAAGTTTGGAGAGTAAGAATAATATTTCAAATGAAGAGTGAAAAATTCAATATGCACAAAGAAAAAATAAGTTTTTTGAGAAGGAGGAAAATTGATGAACTGAAACAGGTCAATGGTTGAAAAATATGTTCTCTTATATGAACAAGAATCACTATAAATAGATAGAAAATAAGTTTTATTCAGGGATACATAAATTCTTCTTTCATTTTCAGATTTTACATAGATGAAGGTAAAATAAAATATTAATATAAAGTGTTCCAGGTCTTGATGTTATTGTTTTCTAAGATATAAGCTACTAATATCCACCCACCCAACCTCAATTTCAGATATTTATTATAGTTAATACCTTAGAGATTTATTCCTTCTTTATTTAAAGATATTAAGAAATTGGTACTTTATTTTACTATTGTTACTGGTGTTTGGTTATAGTATGTTTGAAATGACATAACAAAATATGCTAGACTGGGTAGATTATAAACAACAACACAATATTCTCATAGTACCAGAAGGTAGAAAGTCTGAGATCAAGGTGCCAACAAAATTGAATGTGTGATGAAGGCCCCCCGTTTCCTGATTCATAGATGATAACATTTTACTGTAGCCAACATGCCAGAGGGGTAAGGCAGATTTCTGAGTCTTTTATTTAAGGCCACTAATCCTATTCATGAGGATACTGCTCTCATGACTTAATCATCACCAAAATACTTCATCTCCTAATAGCATCATCTTGGATTTAGACTTTTAACATATGAATTTTAGGAGATCAGCTTGAATTTGGGGGGAGTTTAATTTTTTTAATGAAAAGTCAGTTTCTTTCCTTTTTTTTTTCCATTGCTAATTCAAAGGTACCATAAAAGGCCCATTGTTATAGAGAAAATAAATATGAGAGTTTTGGTAACTCCTATGATTGGGATGTGAGGTATCTACCTAAATCTCCAGTCAATACAGAACTATTTCAAGGTGAAATGATTTGTTTATGAGAGATGGAGTTAAAACATCATAGTGTGAAAGGGCACTCTGGGTGGTAACTCTAGGAAGATGGCTAAAGGAGGTAGGTCACTGGGTGCATACCCTGGAATTGGGTCTTTCCTGAAACCTTCCCCCCAACCCACATTGCCTGATCCTTTCATGAGCTGAGCAACTTTCCCTTACTGGGACCTTCAACCATGATGTACTTCCTCATCTTGAGCCAAGAGCAATGTAGTCAGTCACCTATGGACTGAGATCTCTAAAACTGTGAACACTAAATGAAGTATCTAAGTATTACTTTGTTGAGTGTTTCCGTCACAGTAATGAAAAAGCTAAATAAAACAGATATTGGTACCAAAAAGTAGGGACATTTTTGTGACTAATCTGATGAGGTAGTACAAAAGCTTTAGAAATTTTTTTGTGAAAGGATTGAGATAAGTTTAGAGGTGAAAGCTGGAAAAACTTAGCATGTTGTAAACGGAGTTTTAAGGTTGAATCAGTTGGGAGCTCAGAGAATTAGATTGGTGATAGGAATGTGGTCAATGCTTATGAGGTTTTAAAGGGAAATGAGCATTCTATTGGGTATGTGACTAGAGGTCATTCATGTTATATTCTGGAAAGAACTTGGCTACATGTCCTGAAACTATGTATGAGGCTGAATTTAAAAGTGATGGATTGATCTGCTTGACAAAATTTCAAGGCAGCACAGCATTTAGATAGTGGCACGGCTGTTGCTAGAATCTTGTCACCAGATTTACTGTGAAAATTGACATCAAAACACAAAATGCAGCAATTTTTAAAAAATTCAGTTTAGTCAGAAAATAACATGCATAGCTGGGACCAAGGAAATTATTCAAGGTGTTAAAGTGTTTATAACTCCTACGGAGATGCTAAGTATTTTGTACAGAGAAAATAAAATAGATGTCTGAGAGCATCTGAGGAATGTACAAGACCACACCTACTGTCAGCTCTAAGGTACAAAGGAGAAAATTTATTTGAGAAGAGATCATGGGGCTGCCCTACAAGACAGGGCGTCCTTGGAAGATATTTCATCATGCTAATCCATCTAGAAACTCAAAAGCCATTAGGCCATGATTCCAGGGATCCAAGTATAGCATGAGGTGACAGCAGACCCTAATGTCATCCACATGCTGTTAGTTTTGCAATAGTGCAGTATATATGAGTTAAGGGGTCGTGGAGGTTTCTAGCAATATTTCAAAGGAAGGCCTGTCATTCTAGGAAAAATGTATCTTGTTTAGATCTCTGTGGGCTGCTCCTGAAAGGGCAATGCACAAAACTTTAAGGTAAATTCCTTACAAGAATTAAGATATGCTAATAATATGGACTGTCTGTTGAGAAAAGATGATGGTTGTGGAGGGAGCCAGGCTAAAAGAGAATCAATGTGTGCTTTAAGCAAGGCCAAAACAGTGGCTGTGTTAATCCTTTGAAAATGACTCTGGTAGTCATGTATATGTATACTAGATGATATATGTTGAGTTTTGGGACCTGTTTGGTTGTTTTTTTTTTTTTTTTTTTGGTCTTCTTTTGACCCTACCCCTTCTTTCTATACATACATTTATCCCTTTTGGAATGCAAGTGTTCATTCTATGCCACTGTATATTAGATATATGCCACTTGCTTTTAATTCTCACAGAGGTTTAAAGCCAAGAGCTGGTCTTGAGTCTTAGAGAAGACTTTAGACTTGGACATTTGGATAATAATAATTAAGATTATAGGACTCTAGAAAATGGAGGAAATTCAGTTTGTACTATGAGATAGAATCCTTGGGGGCCAAGGGTGGATTATTATATTTTGGATGGGGAGTTTTCCCAAAAGCTCCTATTAGTTCAGTACCACTCAGATGTACTGAATGTTTGTTTCTAGATTATAAGATCAAATCATCTTTCCTAGGGTAAATGGAATAAGTGGATGATAACTGTAAGCATATGAGATATGACTAGAGGAAGTGAGTCACAGGGGTATACCCTGGTAGGGTGAATCTTCTTTTTGTCCCCTCTGGTTTCTCTCTTGGCTTCCTGACCCCACCATGAGTTCCGCAGCTTTCCTCCATTGAGCCCTTCTATTATGATGGTCTGCCTCACTTTAAGCCCAGGTGAGGTGGATGCAGCCAGAAAGGGACTGAAATTTCTTAAATTGTGAATTAAAAAAAAAAAAAAAAACCTTTCCTTCCTCTGTGTTGTTCTTGTCAGGTGTTTTTGCAACAGGGAAGAGAAAGCTGCTACAACAGAAGTTCTATAATTGCAATTCTATAAATTCCTTAAATGATACACACCATAAATGGAGAAATTACAACTGTTATTTACCTCTTCCTATGGCTAAAAATAATATGCACCAATGAAATCTTATTATTGATGAAAAATGCTTCCTTTTCTCAAAGTTCTTATCTTATCAGACAATACTTTGCTAACTATAAAATTTGCAGAATCAGATCATGGGAAAACACCTGTAAGCTCTTGGAAAATAAGTGTCAATAACTCAAAGTGGACCAGGGACCTAGGAATTAAACCTGAGACTCTGTGTCTAATAGAAGAAAAAGTAGGCCCTAATCTTCATCATGTGGGATTAGGCCCCAACTTCCTTAATAAGACTCCTATAGTGAAAGAATTAAAATTAAAAATAAATAAATGGGATGGAATCAAACTAAAAAGTTTCTTCTGAGCAAAAGAAACAATCTGTGAGGTGAACAGACAGCCTACATCCTGGGAGCAAATTTTTACCCCTCAGACATCAGATAGAGAACTAATCTCTAGGGTATATAAAGAACTCAAAAAGCTAAGCACCAAAAATATAAATAAATAAATAACCCAGTCAAAAAAAATGGGCCAAGGACCTGAACAGACACTTCTCGAAGAGGATATTCAATCAACAAATATATGAAAAAATATTCATCATCTCTAGCAATTAGAGAAATGCAAATCAAAACTATTCTAAGATACCATCTCACTCCAGTCAGAATGGCAGCTATTATGAAGACAAACAACAAGTGTTGGCTAGGATGTGGGGGAAAAATCACACTCACACATTGCTGGTGGGGCTGCAAATTGGTGGAGCCAATATGGAAAGCAGTATGGAGGTTTCTTGGAAATCTGGGAATGGAACCACCATTGGTCTCAGCTATCCCTCTCCTTGGTCTGTACTCAAAAGACTTTGAGCCACATCAATGTTTATAGCAGCACAATTCACAATAGCTAAACTGTGGATCCATAGATGCCCCTATGTAGATGAATGGATAAAAAAAAGTGGCATATATACACAGTGGAATTTTACTCAGCAAATAAAAGAGAGCAAAATCATGGCATTTGCAGGTAAATGGATGGCATTGGAGAAGATAATGCTAAGTGAAGTTAGCCAATTCCCCCAATTTAATGCCAAATGTTTCCTCTAATATAAGGAGGCTGACACACAGTGGGGTGGTTGGGAGCATGGGAGGAATAAATGAATTCTAGATAGGGCAGAGGGGTGGAGGCATTAAAAAGGATGGTGGAATGTGATAGACATCATTATCCAAAGTACTTTTATGAAGACACAAATTGGTGTCAACATACTTTATATACAACCAGAGATATGAAAAATTGTGCAGTATATTTGTAATAGGAATTGTAATGCATTCCACTGTCGTTTATTTTTAAAAAGGAGAAAACTATGAAAATACTATGAAAACATTTAAACAGGCATGTCTGGAAATAAAGTAGCGTAGAAAAATGAAAAAAAAAACCCTCAAATTTATTAATATAGCATCCAAGATATCAATTTATTTTCTAGAACTTTCTATGGCCTCTCTTTTAGGTTGAGTCCATTATCATGATTGTATTATCAATTGTTTTCTTCCATTCTGTAGGTGGTCTCTGTTGATTTTTTCTTTCTTTGTTTCTTTCTTTTTGTTTTAATGCAAGATTCTTAATTTGATATACTCCCTCTTGTCCATTTTTGCTTTAGTTTTCTGTGTGCTTTGGGGGACATATACTTCCAAATCATTGACAATCACATATTTTGAGATATTTCTCTTGTTTTTTTTTTCTACTAGTTTTAGATCTTATATTTAAATCTCTCATCTAATTTGACTTGATTTCAAATCAGGATGAGAGATGAGTCAAGTTTTAATTTCCTACATTTGAATATGTGATTTTCCCAGTATCATTTATTAAGGAAGTTGTTCTTTCTCCAACGTGACGTTTTGCTACTTGTGTCAAAAATCTGTTGACTGTAGATGTGTGTGTGTTTTTTTTTTTTCCTGAGATCTATTTTCTGTTCTATTCACCAACATATATACATGTATGTTATTACCTGTTTTATGTTGTTTTGGTTACTGAGGCTCTGTATATCTTGAAATTGTATATTATGTGTATTATGGTGTCCCTAGTTTTTCTCTTTGTATTCAAATATTCTTGTTTGCAATATACAAAAATAAAATATTTTGAGTTGTACTGCTTCTTTGATGTCTTTCTGAACAAGTTTGTTAATAGTGTACAAAATACTACTGATTTTTTGTTTTTAGAATAGGAAACTCTTATTTTGTGTTGTGGTAATGTAAATTAGTATAGCCATTATGTATAACAATATGGAGGTTCTTGAACAACATAAATGTAGACCATATATCCCACTTCTATGTGTATTTTCAAAGAAAATGAAATAAGATTATTACAGAGATATCCACACTCCTATGTCTATTATTGAGCTCTTTACAGTACATAAGATAAGGAATTAGGAAAGTTTGGTACCAATTAACAAATAAACATGCAAATAATAAAATTAAAAACATATGTTTCTCAAAAATAAAATATTATCCTGACATATTAAAGAAAAATGAAATCCTGTTATATGCCACAAACTGATGTACCTGGAAGACATTATGTTAAGTGAAATAGGTCAGACACAGAATTGCATATACAATATTTCTGTCTCATAATTAAAGCAAAAATTCAACCCAAATATAGAATACTGGTTACTATCAAAGTGGAAAGGGTTGGGGTGAGTGTGGACAAAGATAAGTAGAATAATTTGGGCACCAAAATATTAGCTAGAATAAATAAGTTCTGCTATTCTACAATATAGTGAGTTGACCATTGTTCATAATAAACTATTGTATAGTTTATGTAGCTCTGGAAGAGAGATGCTGAAGACTTAAAATATAAAGAAATAAGACACCAAAATGCTAATTACCCTATTTTAATAAGTGTTGCTGTATGTATGTGTTGAAATAACATACTTAACCCAGTGTTGTGTATACCTAATATATGTTAATAAATTTCTTATATACTCTTTTGCACCATATTATGCATTCTCACTTACTACATATATTTTGATGTATTTGCCTAAAATAAAACACAAAATTAATTCTTAAATAAAACTGTTACTAAGTATGAATTTTTCAAATATTAAGTGTTCATAGTCTTTGAGATTTTTTATAATGAATAAAATTTTGCTCTTATTCTATATTTTATAAAACTAATTTCCCATATAATCTATTTCTCTTTTATCACACAGATAGCATATCACATTGTTGAATATTAGCCATACAAGGAAATCTGATAAAAAGTTTTTGAATAGAAGTTCTAACTTAAAAGACCGAAATAACATTTCAAAACTACAATTTTAAATCAGTTGTAAAATGTCCATTCACCTTACACATATTATATATGATAGTTTCAGAACACATTTATACAAATTTAAAAATCAACAATTATTAATTTCTTTTATAATTTGTATGTAGAGTAAGTTGTATAACAGGGGTGACAAAACCCAGTTAAGTAAATAAGTAATTAAACAAGAAGCATAAACCAGTAAATTGTTTTGCTAATTTTTCTGAGTGTGTGGTCTGACACCATATCTAAATGACTATTAGATCAGAATAAAGTTAAATTCAGATGTATACAGATATTTTTGTTCAGGAAACTTCTAAGCAACTGATTTTCTATTCCATCCTATGATTATTCATAAATTTATATCAAGTAAGTAGTTTAAATTTGTTCTATATTCCTACTAATAATGAGTTAAAATCTTGAGGTATCTTTGTAGGGTGTTAAAAAATGTAACATTAAGTATTAAATATTACAAAGCTTAACATTAATTTTGTAATACACACAAAATGATGTTTTATTTTTGTGTTTAATAATGTAGAATATAGCTATAAAAATAATAGAGGTTAGGGATTCCAAAGTATTTTCTTGAGTTTAATTTTATCTATTTTGACCTATTGTCACACAGAAATATTTTAAATGGATAAACTGTGCTCACTCCTATTGAAATATCTTTTCATGAGATGTTAGCATTATATGTATATATGTGCATATATATGTTATGTATGATACTGTTATTTCTTATCTATGAATTCTTTTCAGGCAATGATTATTTTTATTGCATAATAATAGATTCTTGTGAGTCTTGGGTTGTGGCTCAGTGGTAGAGCACTTGCCTAGCATGTGTGAGGCCCTGGGTTTGACCCTCAGCACCATATAAAAAATAAATAAACAAAATGAAATTTTAAAAATGCTTTAAAAATAGATTCTCATATACATAAAATATACACACATACATATACATATTCATAATGTGTGTATATATTCAAATGAATATATGTGTGTGTGTACACACAGAAATATGTGTGCATAAGTTTTGCAAGTCTACTGTCTTAGGCAACACACACATATATCACTAAACTCATTAAATCATAAAACATGCAATGAACACATATAAATGATCTTTTAAAAAATGAAAACAAAATTTTCATAATAGTTTGAGAGAACACGAGGGCATGGAAAGATAAACTATGTAATGTGTTAGTGAAAAAAGAAATGGACTGCACTTTTAAAAATAAGCAAATTTACTCATGATATAGTTGATATATTCACTAATTTCTTATTACACAATTTATATTATTTCATACTTTTAAAATTATATTAAATATATAAATTTATTTTCTGTAATGTTCAGGCATGTTGTAAACTGAAGAAGCACAAGTAAATTATAAATTTCAAATATACAAAATTCAAACATAAATTTAAAATGATGTAGAAATTTTATTAGAAATGAGTGTTGTTATCATGATCTTCTAAATTTATTAAGTAATTATTAATGTCTTGATCCTTAAAGCATCTAAATGGAAATAGAAAAGTTCTCAATTTTGATATTAGAAATTTTATCAGAAACAGATGACTGGTACTACACTTTTTGGGTGAAGAGCTTTAAGAATAGGCAGATATTTACCTGAGTATTTCATTTTCAAAATACAAAGAGTCCGGAATCAGATAATTTCTTAATAATCTTTCAAGTCCTTTTTTTTCTCATATGTAAGACATGAATGGGTTTGATACAAGAGGTTAAAACTAAGAAATAATTAACAACCACATTCTTACCAGCATAAGACAGAAATCGCATCCTTAAGTGTCTATTAATGTCTGCAAATATCCATATGTCACATGTTACATTCTCTCTCTCTCTCTCTCTCTCTCTCTCTCTCTCTATATATATATATATATATATATATATATATATATATATATATAACAGGTATGCATAGATACATAGTTTTGAAAGTTGAATTCCTTTATGTCAACTATATTTGTCGATATATTGAAATTAAGAACTTTCAAAAGTGATTTAACAGTTAATTGATATACTCACAAAATTGTTGAAAAAAAATCCTTTATGGTGTAATATATGCAATATATTTCTGAGGCCATGTAAGCTCTGGTAATTACCTAAAGATGAAGCAGACAAATTTTTCAATATTTTTTGGAAAATGGTGTGTATTGAAGAAATAATGAATGTGAGAGAAAATTTTGGCTTACTAAGGAAAGTTTCATGACATCCAAATAAAAAAAAGATGAACCAACTTTGGACTTAGCACGTTTTTTGTTTGTCCCAGTTCCTTAAACAATAACATTCAAAAACATTCAAGATCTCATTAATTACTGAAGGGTTGAGAAATTAAGATCAAATGACTATTTATTAAATTTGGAAAATCAATTTATAGCTCTTTGTAAAAAATGAGAGAGTAGATATGTAATATATAATATCTATAATTTATGTATATGTGTACTGACTTCCTACATAATTATTTTATAAATATTTGCATATATTTGCATAAGTTTAGTGTAACAATAATTTAGTCCACTGTTAATTTTTTCTAGCAATCTTTTTATTTAAATAATAATCTTTTATTTAAATAATAAATTTTTATTTAATTATAAATTTATTCTTAAATTTTTATTTAAGAATAATGAGTCACTAGTTAAAAGGCAAATATAAGTACATAATTATGATACTAATCTATGATAATATTAGAAAATAGATATAAATGGAATAAAATTATAAAAAATGGTGGTTTCAGTTACTGTGTTGTCTTTCTAAAATAAGCACACTCCACTGATCACTAGAAATATCTTTGGTGGTAATGTATGCTTTCCAAGAACAGCATTGTTCAGAATCTAATCTTAGGAAACAATTTACCAACCTGTTAGGAATATATATAAAAACCTTTACATAGAAATCTGTGAATAATATTTATCTCAGAATCTATGTACTATGACAATGAAATAGTTATCATTTAGTCATTTAAATATGAGTAAAATTTGCTGTAACATTACTACATTCATATTGGTATGCAGAAAAAGATATGCAGAGAGCATGTGCTACAAGGTCAGTTGAGTCAAAGAGAGACTGATATTGTGGAAAAGCTAAATATATTACAGGATTGACATGTCTTAGTAATGAGGAATGATTTTATTAATCTCTCCATTAAGTAAGCAGAAAGTTCAATCACATATTCTACATCAATTGTTTTGGGATTTTGTAGAAAATGTGATCCCCCCTTATTTTATTTATGAGTTTAATTTTTAAGCTCATTTGGGAGGATGAATAAAGAGCATAGTATTTGTCTTCTTATTTGTTAGCAGGAAAATTCTTAATGCAATATTATTCCTATTTCCTTTGGACTCATGATATCATAGAACTGGGGTATAAATTCTACTATAATTCAAATATAAAGCAAACCTGCTTGTAAACTCAAAATGAAAGTTTGTAGTTACTAGGCACACACAGAAGCCAGTGTGCCATGGTAAAGATGCTCTGAATAGTTACAAATATAATTTTCAGTTATCTAAATGTAGCATGTAGCTGTGGATATAACATCTTTTTACAGTCATAAATAAAAAGCCATTCTAATATCAAGGAAAATAACAAATGAATTGGGATGAGGATTGCTGCAGTTGGAATATGAATGGTGTTCCCAAAGTTCCATCAGTCTTTGTCCTCAGGGAGCTATTAGGTGCTATTGTGAGCCTTTAGGAGGCAGGGCCAAGTGAAAGACATTTAGGTCACTGGAGGTCAGGCCCTTGAGGAGACTGTGGACCCTCAGTCTCTTCTTTGAGCTTCTTTTCTACTTTTTTGATTCATGAGGTGCATTCTTTTGCTTCACTGCATGCTCCACATAATATTTTGTTCTTGCCAGAGGCCCAATGCAAGAAGGATGTTGAATTTCAAACTCCAGAACCATGAGCCATAATAAACCTTTTATCTTTTTAGTTTAATCAGCTCAGATATTTTTTATAGTTATGGAAAGGTGATTAATGCAGAAAGTTGGTGCCAAGATATGGGATCATTGCTGTAAAAATATCTGATGATGTGGAAAAAATGTGAAAGTTGGTTTTGAGAGGAATTTGGAAGAATTCACAGGAGTAGGTGAGAGAAAGCCTAATTCTGCTATAAATAGGTGATTCTAGTGGAAGCTCAAAAAACCAGAATGTTATTTTAAGTATGGGCAATAAAGACCACACCAATGAGTTTTAAGAAGGAAATGAAGCTCTACTGGAAATTGAATTAAAGATCCTCCTTGTTATATCCTGAAAAAAAAATTGTTGTGTATGTCCATGCTGATACTTTTTGGAAGGCCAAGCTTGAAAGTTATGGATTAGTTGATGTGCAAGAGGAAATTTTAAGGTAACAAAGCATTCAGACTATGAAATGGATATTAATGGTCCTTTTAGTCAAAATTACAGTGAGAATAAGGAGCAGAGAGGAGCAAAGTAGAGATACTTGAAAAAGCTTCAGCTTGGCCAAAAAAAGGTGTTCTTGTACAGATAAAGCCAAGGAAGTTATGGTTGCCCAAGAGATTAGCATCAGTGAAAAGAAGACAAAGGCAATAGGAAAAAAAAATAGAGAAAGAGGAAAAATGCCCGAGGGCATCTTAGGAATGTACAAAGCTATACCACTCATGGTACCAAAATCTATGCAATTCAGTGTTCTCCAGAGAAACTGAACCAACAGAACACACACACACACACACACACACACACATTAATTTATTACATCACCTTACATTTCAGAGACTGCAGAGTCCCACAGTGGTCATTTGCATGCTGGAGGAGCCTGGTAAAATGTAGCTGCTGGAACCCTCTGAATAAGAGAGATGAATATACAGCCCAGTCCAAGGCCCAAAACTCCCCAGAGTACTACTGATGCAAGTCCATAGTCAGAAACTGAAGAATCTGGAGTGTCATTTCCATAGGTAACAGCAGCATAAAACACACCCTCTTGGGAAGTGAGTGCACTAATGTGAGTACAAGCTCTCCCCCTTCTGCTTTTTCTGTTCTTCCTGAACCACCAACTATTGTGTGGTGCCACACACATCTTGTGTGTGTGAGTCTTCCCCAGTCAATTCATGGACCCACATGCCAATCTTGTATGGAAACACCCTCACAGGCACATCCAGATATGTGCCTTACCAATTTTCTAGGCATTCTGTAATGCAGTCAAGTTGACAACCAAAAGTAACCATTACAGAGATGTTCATTACAATAAACAAAGAATTCATTATCTCCCTTACCAGGGCCTCAATTATGAAAACTTGATGAGAGAAAAATATGGAATCTATAGATTAGGCAAAGAAATTCTAATAGCATAAAGTACAGGCATAAAGTATTTTAAGGGTGGGAAGATTTCAAAATGACTTTGTTATTCACTAAGACTCAGTTCAATGATACAAAACAGATGATATAAATGAGTACAGCTTCAAATTAAATTAAGAATATGCTTAATATCAATTCAGTTTTTAATTTTCTAGTCTATAAATAATTTCAGTATTGAAACTTTCATCAGGCCATTTTTTAAGTGATCTATTCAGCTAATTTTGTCATCTCCATACTATTAACCTAATGTGCTACATAGCATGACTATAAGAATAAAATTAAGGTCTTTTTCTTGCATTTGAGGGTCTCTACAAACTAAACACTGTTCAAAATCTGAATTTCCCATTTCTTCCTCTTTCTTTACCAAGAACAATGTTCTAAATAAATTTATTTGAATTTCATTAGCATATATTTTATCTTCTGCCTTCCTCAAATTTATTTACATCATTTCTTCATTAGAGTGCTTTTTTTGCAATATGCTCTAAACAATGTACTATGAAATAATTCTATTTTTTCAAAAACATACCCATATTCCACCCTGTCTGACCTTCCTTATTTTTCTCCTGTTGAGTATATTTTCTCCTCTAAATTATGTAGGAAAGAAAAGATTAGTATGATGGTAAGGGGATCATTAGTTCAGCCAAATTGTCTAATGAAAATAGCCTCAAAGGATAGAATTTAATTCATTGAATTCACAAAATGCCAAGAGTTGAATTTACAGGTTTAGAAACAAAAGCTTGTAGTGTCTCAGAGCTGATTAGAATAGGTTATAGCATCCCATACTAACAGAATTCATAGAAATGGATTCTAGAATAGCATTATGGATTAATTTGCTGTGTGAAATACAGTTGTTGAATAAACTGAATAATTGTGCGGATTAGGGTATGCTCCCCAGTATGCCATGACAGGAGAAAGCAAGTGATCAGAAGAATTTCCGGGAGTATGTACTCAATATAGACTGAGTTGTATTATTTGAATAGCCAACAGCAGCAGTTTATAAAAGACTGCCACATTCATCATAATGAGATATGAATGTCAGGTGCACGGATTGGCTTACCAATGTTCCTCATGGTAGCTTTTCTTCATTGTTTCCCTTGATGACAGTATTCACTCCTAAGGAAAACACTGTATCATTAGATAATTTAAAACAGCTTTTCTCAACCTTACCTCACAATTCATCTGCATGAGAATAACCTCAATGATTTGTTAAAAAAAGTAGATGTCTGGATTCTTCTCTAAACTTAATCATAATCTCTGACTGTGGGGTTTGGTTTTAGCAAATCACCCAAATTACTCTCAGTTCTATTGAACACTGAAAAATTAGGTTTAAAAATTAATATTAGTAGAAAAAACAATAGGATAAGTTGGAAATAACTTTCCTATGTTCTTATGAGTACATGACCAGTGTAACTCCACATCATGTACAATAACAAAAATGGGAAGTTATATTTCACATATTTTATGATATGTCAAAATAAATTCTACTGTCATGTATAATTTAAAAAACATTAAAAATTAATATTTGGCCTTGTACATTTTTAACCTATGTCACCCTACATCCTAAATTCTAAAAACATAGAAAATAATATTTTAATCTTCTCATGTCTAATTACTATAAGATTATACTATATTTATAATTTGCTTATTAATACCCACTGAACTGAAATAAGCTTCAATCAACCTTCAATTTACTGAATATTAATTGTAAATAAGCTTCAAATTTTTTCATATTAATTTTTATTAGTATCAAAGTTGATTGAGAAGAAATATGTTCATTTTAACTTACTCTGACCTTATAAAAATTATTAATAAAACAAAATAAAACAACCTCTTTCAACAAAGCAAAAAAAAAGAAACTCAGAAAAATATCAATTTTTTTATTCCCCTACATTATTTATTCTATTTTTTTCTTTCTTTATGCCACATTTTTCTCTTATTTATTGCCAAAGATTTTAGGTCTTACTGAACCCTTTCCTCAACTTGTATTCTGTAGCCCAATTCACTGTAATATTTTTGTCCAACTATATGCATAATAGTTGTTACTTTTAGAGCAGTGCAGAGAATGAAATCAATTATAATAATTCAATATGTAATATAAGTGATATTTAAATATCACTGTAGAAATTTGAAACTAAATATTGGTAGAAGCTTAGGAAAAAACAAAACTAGATTCTTGTTAACATACTAAAGAGCATTCAAATATATCAACATCTCATTTTAAACACCTTGAGTAAAAGATCTAAAAGAACCATTCTGATGCTGGGGTTGTGGCTCAGTGGTAGAGTGTTTGCCTAGCATGCAAGAGGTACTGGGTTCAATTGTCAGCACCACATATAAATAAATAAAATAAAGATTCATTGGCAATTAAAATAAATATATGAACAAAGAACCATGCTGAACTAGATAAAATATTTTCAGATATAAAAGAAAAATCTGAAACTTAAAATAAAAACATTGTTGATTTTAAGTACATAAATTGTAAACCTTGTTAATTGAAATAAATTTAGTTTCTTTTTTAAAAAAATTGTTTTTAGTTGTTGACAGACCTTTATTTTATTTATTTATATGTGATTCTGAGCATTGAACCCAATGCCTTACTTACACATGCTAGGCAAGTGCACTACCGCTGAGCCTGAGCCCCAGCCCCTCAGTTTCTTAATATACAAAATGTTTTATAAAAATCAGCAAATATCAAAATGTATAAATAATAACAATTCACCTTATTTATGGGTGTAGAAATTAAATTTATAAAAAGATTACATAACTGATTTCAAGGTCTGATACCTTTGAGGAGACATTTGAATTTAAGCACAGGCATTAAAACTATAGCCTCATTACAAAATGCCAGTCCTCTTAAGGAGAATCAATGTTTTATTTGCCTTGTAAAGTGTTATTGTTTTTTATCAGTTTTTTTTTAAAAAACATCATGTTTGTACTTGTTAAATTATGTTCACTTACTCATGTACATATTTCCAATCTCAGGAAAATGAGATTATTATGACTACTTAATGTCAATCATGACTTCAGTCTTGGATCCTCCCTGTTAGTATTGCATATGAGTCTCCCCAATAAGCTCACCCGTGAGACAATACAAGAAGGTTCAGAGAAGAAATGATTGGGTCATGACTGTCTTAACCCAATCAGTGGATTAATCAACTGAAGGGTTTAATTGAATTGTAACTGAAGGCAAGGGGTATGGCTGGGGGAGGTGGGGTGCTGGGAATGTAGCTTGGGGATAATTTGTATCTGGCAAGTGGAGATCTCCCTCTCTGGTCTCTGATCGTCATGTGAGCTGCTTCCCTCTACCACATTCTTCCACCATGATATTCAGCCTCATCTTGAGCCCCAAGGAATGGATCTGGCTGTCTATGGTCTGAGACCTCTGAAAGTATGACCCCTCAAATAAACTTTCCTTTTTTTACAGATGTTCTGGTGGGATCTTTCAGACACAGCAGTGAGAAAGCTTACTAACACAGAAATTGGTACTTAGAAGTGCGCTCATTTCTGTAATTAACCTGACCATGTTTTTGAAGCATTTTGGAATTGGTTGGAGGAGTTTTGATATGCATAGCAATGAAAGCTGTAAATACTTTAGATTGCTGTAGATAGAACTAAATGGCCAATTCTGGTGGGAGAATCATGATTGAAGTCACGATTGACATTAAGTAGTCATAATAATCTCATTTTCCTGAGATTAGAAAATATGTACATAAGTAAGTAAACATAATTTAGCAAGTACAAACATAATATTTAAAAAAAAACTGATAAAAAACAATAACACTTTACAAGGCAATTCAGAAAACCAGAATGCCAATACAACTGTGGACAATAAAGAAAGAGCTCAAGAGAGTGTAGAGGAAAAGGAGGACACTATTGGTAATTATACTAGAGGTAATTGATGTTATGCTTTGTCTGGGAAGTTGTCTCCCTTTTGCCTGTGTCCTGAGACATTCTGTGAGGCCAATTTTAAAAGTGATGGACTTTTTTATCTGGTGAAAGAAATTTCTAGGGATCATCACATTCCTAAAGTGGAATGGCTGATGGCTTTTAGCCAAGTTTATTGTGATATTAAGGTGCAGAAAGCAGAGCAGAAACATTTGAGAAACTTGGACTTCAAAGGCAAGAGTCAAACTGAGGCTAAGAAAGTTGCAGTTATTAAAGACATTAGAAACAATAAAAAAGATGACTTGAGGGCATCTCAGGAATTGTCAAGAGCCATCTCAGACTCAAGAAAGTAAAAATATAAATCCTCTTGACAAGAGACAAATGGGGAACCCTTCTTGCACGAGGGAGCCTAGGGAGTTTTTTCAATATGCTTACTTACCCAGGAACTCAGAGGCTTCTGTCCCCAGGGTCCCCAGAGGCTTGGTTACTGCTCAAGATTGCTTCAGATCTTGGCATCAACCATGTGGTGCAGGTTCTGCAGGAATTCAGGTTGCTGGAATCAGTGGTTCATAGTTCATGGAGGCTTCCACCAAGATTTCAAAGGAAGAACTGGGAGGCCAGGCAATGTGCAACAGGGAGAGAAGCCCTTGAGAAGGCAAAGCATGGATATGTCAAGGGGAAGCACATAGTGCAGTGGACACAACCAGGATTAAGAAATGCCAGTGACATAGGATACTATTCTAGGAAAACTGCAGGAATCAAGCAGAGACAAGCCAAAAGAAAATTTTCAAGTAGTTTATCATTACTAAGTATTTGATTTGCTCTTAATTGGTAGCCCACCTAACTAAAATATTTGTACCACTTTGTTATACAGTCTTCTTATCTGTATTGATTATTTTATACAATGATGCATGTCAATATATAAAATAATATTGTTAATATATATTGTTCTTTTACTCAATTTGTGTTTTTCTCACTAGATTTAAGTCCTAAGGAAAGAGATTTTGTGAACCTTCAACATGCAATATAATTTTGGCAAGTTTTGAATATTCAATAAAAGTGCATTCAGTTGTTTGAAAATATTGATGGTCAGGAGAAAAGCTGCAAAATCAGATTTAGACTAGCCATCATTAACCATATTAGCCAGGCCATCTGACCATCATTGTCACTATTCTCTTATGGTACCATTTAAGGTCTATTTCCCTATGGTATCTATGTTGTCCTACTCTTTCTAATTTTTTTTTTAATTTATTTACAACGAGTGATAACTCTAGACTTTAAATATTTTTTATGATTTTTTTGCACATGTGTATACATGTGGTCCAACATTTTTTTGCCTTGTAGGAGATAAATCTACCAAGAAAAACAGATACTTCATTTTTTCTTCTCAATTTGAAAAATGCATATTACTGCTGACTTCATTTGATCCTGGTTTCTCTATATTTATCTACATTATACTAAACAAGTAGTTCTATACAGTATATCTTTTTTAAAAATTATTTTTTTTGCTTGTAGTTGGACACAATACCTTTATTCATTTTTTATGTGGTGCTGAGGTTCGAAGCTAGCTCCTCGCACGTGTTAGGCAAGAGCTCTACCACTAAGCCACAACCCCAGCTCCTACAATATGTCTTTTACTCATTCCTCCTAAATGGTGGGTGACTGTGAATAGAACCACACTGTGAGATAGAATATGTATTTTTAGTTTATTGTATTTTGACTTTTTGGTATTATATAAAGAATACAGTAACAGAAAAATTATTTTTAACAGACAATAAAAGTGTTTTAATTGAATAATATTAAAATCCATCATTAATTTCTTCTTTCCAATGACTATAAGTCTGAAACAAATACTTATTTAATTACTAAATTACATACTGAATCGAGGAATATTAAAGTCTACACCATAGTGAATAATATGGTTACCACTGAAACTGTCAGAATTAGCTTAATTTGGCCTCAAAGTAAACATCGTAGCATTATCTATAATTACAACACCACATAAATAACTGAACTTCCGGAGAGATATACATTAGTAGCTTGAGAACCTTATCATCGTAACCATATGCTTTTAAATTTTAATAATGCAATTTCACTGAAAGCAGCATTGAAACTTCTCCTTGTTTAAGAATAATGCTTATGTTACTTTTGCCCTTCAATTACTATAACTGGATGATGCTTTGTGAAAAGGGTTAATTTAATTTCAATTAAATTTATTTAATTAAACTTCAAATCATTTTTAATAATCTAATATATAATGGAAGTCAGAGTTTCAGGGAACCATATCATTTTAGTGACAAGTAATTCTTAATTGGAAATGATATAATATTCTTAAAATAGATTATTGTTAGAGGGGTGATATCAAATTATGCATGAAACAAATTTAGATCAAATATTGAGAATTTTTTTTACTTTTACTATCAAACTACATGGTAATAAAGAAAAGTTCATTTTCTGAAAATGTTATTTTTCTTAGAAGCAGGAATCTGATAAGGAGAACACCAAATAACTTGCATTTAATTACATACATGTAATTGGGATATGTGGCCAAGAATTTTAAATAACATTTATTTTAGTGTTCTAATAAAGGTGATATTTGACAACTCAACTGTTAACTGCTTAACACCTTAAAGCTTAACTTCTAAATGTGCATGTATAGTCAATCATATTAAAGTAAATATTGAATTCTTTCTTGATGTTTATTCATTATAGCAAAGCCAAATTATTGATATTCATATCACAATAGCTAGAAAATCATTTTATTTTAATGAGTCTTCAAATCTGAGTAGATACTATATTAGTTTATGTAGGTTGAGATCTAGTAATTTGAATTTCAAGATCCTATTACTTGATGAATGTAATCAATGGACAAAATATTGAAAATTAATTTTAGAATAGAAGGCATTTCAAGTTTCTTGATATCCCCTTCTTTAACAAAAAGTGGTAACATTTTTAGCAATGTAATTAATTGTCCTCCCTTGAAAACAAACATATATGTAACTTGACTTAAGAAAAAAATATTTTGTATAATAATTCACTTGATAATAAATAAATTCTACCCAAAGCTCTATTAAATATGTTAAATTTTCTTTGAAGAATACACATTCAATATTTCATATACATATATATATATACATATATATATACATCTGTATATATATATACATATATAATATAATATATAATATAATGATAATACCATATCATTTTATGGTAGCATATATAGGGTATTAACAATCTGGTTAATTATATTAGTTCATTTTTTTGGTGGCTACTAACACAATAAACAGAGTAGGAAAATTACAAAGAAAATAAGTCTATTGTAGCTCATGGTTATGGAGTTCAAAACACAAGAGGCAGCACCTGGTTACGGCCTATCTATAAAATTGTCCAGAGCTGGCACAGGACATCACATAGTAAAATATACAGAGTGAACATGTGTGTATGTCTCTGACTTTAACTTTCTCTCTCCCTTTCTCTCTCTGTCTCTGTGTTTGTGTATGTCTGTAATATAGGCATCAGAATTCAATCATTAGGAATCTATTCTAATGAATTTTTCTGATCCTAATGACCTCTTATAGGCCCACCTCTAAACACTATAGTTGGATTCAGTGTTCACTCTCTCTGTAGTTTATATTGGGTATCAAATTTCAGTACAGAGCAACTTTGGAGACACTCAAACCATATTTAACTATAGAATTTTGCCCCTGGCCCAAAAGATCCCTTTTATTCTCAATGCAAAATATAATAATTCCATCCAAATAGTCCCAATGTCTTCAGTTCATCCAGTATAAATCCAAGTCCAAATTCCAAATCCGAATAAATTCTCATTTGAGACTATAGGCAAGCTCCTTGCAGTTGTGCACCTGTAAAATTAAAACAAGCTATCTGCTTCCAATATATTATGGTGGAACAGCCAAACGGTAAATAATCCCTTTTCAAAATGAAAGAATATGCAAGCAAAAAAGACTAATTGACCCATAGCAATAGCAAAATCAACATCCAGTAGACCAACATTAAATCCTAAAACTCTAAATCTATCATTTTCTGCTTATTGTGGAAGTGTAGGCCTTCAAGGCCTTAGGCAGCTCCACTATTTATAGCTTGTTGATTATATGCCACATGGTGCTCCTGTCAGGCTGGTTTTGCATACCACCTGCAACTTCCCTTAGTGGGCATTACACATTGCTATTTGCTCTATCTTTCTGTTTTCCCTGGTACTTAATCACTCCCATAGTTCCATAGTCATCACCACATTGGGTTCTCTTTTCTGGAATTTTAACCTTGCAGCAATTTTTCTTCCTGGCTTCCCAGGATTTAATTTGAAACCTCATTGGAATCCACCATGACCCCATATCTCTTGCATTCTTTGGGCTTGCAAAATCAACATCAAATAAGTGCTGATGCCAGAGCCTTCTAATAACATGAGCTGCACCTGGGCCTGCTTGAATTATCACTAAGATAGCCATGCAGTATATTGCTAGAAAGCCAGAATCATGGGGTGGCCTTGGGAAAACAGTTCTTCCTCATGATAGGGAATGGCCTCTTAAGAATTTTGAAATGTCCATGAGGCATTTTTTTTTTCCAGCTGCCTTAATCAAATCAACTGGTTTCTTCTTTATGTGGCATGCTATTTAGCATGTGATTTTTCTCCTGAATCCATACACTCTTTTTTCTTTACTTCTCTTCTAGCCTATGAATTTTCCACATCTTTCCTCTCTGTTTCATTTTGTCCCTGAATATCATCAAAAATATAACAAAAAGCAACGAATGTTGCCCATGCCACAACGTTGGATACTCCTCCAAATAAGTCCATCACTTTTAAATTTGGTCTTCCACAACTTAGGGCATGGACATAATGTGGCTATTTTATTTGCTACCATGTAATGAGAGTGACCCATTAGTGCACTTTCCAATACAATCCACATTTTGACAGGAGATTAGTTCCCTTGCCTCAATGTTTTCTGAGCCATCGCTAGAGTATCCCATAATGACCTGTTTAGAGCACACAATTTTTTTAGACTGCTCCTCCAAACTCTCACAACCTCTGCCTGTTACCAAATTCCAAAGACTCTTTCACATTTTAAGGTATTAATTATTAGCAGCAACTTTTCTTCTCAGGACCATATTTCTGTACTACTCTGTTTTGTGTTGCTAATAATGCAATACCACAGATAGGGTAAGTAAAAAAAAAGGCCCTTATTTTGGCTCATGATTCTTTAGTTACAAAATTGCATCTGTTCATCCTCTTCTTGCTGATAAAATCCCAAGACAGCAGAGGGTATAAAGTGCAGACAAACAATGAGTGTGCATGTGTATGTGTGCATGTGTCTGGTTTCTCTTCCAGTTTTAATAAATTCATCAGGATTCAATCATGGAAATATCACCATGAGGAATTTTTCTAATCATAGCTACTTTCCAAAGGCCCCACCTCTAAAAGCCATAGATTATTTATACCTTCTCAATACTCCAAAATGAGGATCTAATATTACACATAGAGCCCTGGGAAAGACTCAAATCATATCCAAACCACAATAGTACTCTATCTGATTTTAGATATTCCAAATTAATTTAGAATTAAATCTTGACAAAGTCTGAGGTATTCACGTGATAACTTTTTTTCATTATTTACAATATATTTTGCCATTTTAAAGAAAAATTTAAAAGATTTTGAGAATATTGGTATCAATATTCATCAATATAATAATAAATTTAGCATATACTCATCGATGAAAAGAATCATAGCATTTTTAGTTGAAAAATTTCTCTTAGTGGTGGGCAGAATATTGAAATTGAGCTTGATACTTCACATTAATATTATTGTTTATATAAATAAAATAAATGCTATGTAGATTAACCCTTATTTGAGACAAATATCATTTTAGAATAATTATTCTACTCTAATATGACATAGTAATTATTTAAAAAATTCTTTATGCTTCCTAAAAATGTTGTGCAATACTTACATAATATTGCTAATTCTTTTATTACCAGGCAATTTTTTAAATTAAAACAGAATTTTATATAGTTTGGCCAAAACTGCATAGAAGTAAATAATTTGTGTCTGTTGGTCCTATAGAAGCTGTTACAATTGACAGATAGGCATAAGGTAGATTTAGCTAGGCTCTGTTATCAAGAGAAAATGTCATAGTCTCTGTCATCGTCTTCTCCTTCTCCTTCTTCTCCTTCTTCTCCTTCTCCTCCTCCTCCTCCTTCTTCTTTTTTGATTTTCAAATTAAACAGTTTAAAAAATTGTTATCTCTTTCATGAGTCAGCAACACTTCTATGTACTTCTATGTTTGCCAGGTTTAGCAAATAGAAATACAGACACCAGTTAAACTTGTTTCATGTAAACAACAAAATTTTAGTATCATTGTGCCCCAAAGATTGCATAAAAATACACTTATGCCCAAAAAATATTTTTTGATTTTCTGAGTTCAAATGTAATTGGATAATCTGCATTTTATTAGAAAAACTTTTCTTCCAATAGCGTCATAGGAATATAGTGTATCTATAATTATAATGGCCTTTGAAGCTAGGTCAAATTCCAGCTCTCACATTTTGTTGCTTGTGCAAAAAGCTGATTCCTCTATTTCAATTGATCATCTAAAAACTAAAGGTAACAATTGCAAAAAGTTATATTTTACCAGGCATATTTTGGAATGTATAAAATATACTACATGCTTCAAGTCGGGTATATGTACTTGCTGAAAAGCAACTGACCATTTTATTAATGTTTATTCTAAATCATGCAGGTTTAGAATGCTTAGACGAATCATGTTTAGTTACATGAGCTTTATTGTTATAAACAATCTATTTATTTTATTCCTTAAAATTACATTTTTAGAAGCCAAGTGACAGGTAAATAAAAAATATCTAATTCACATAAAAAATGAATAAAAATCTCAATCTCAAGAAGAGGAGTCACAGGCTCTTGTTTCTCCCTTATACAATTTATTCAAGATATATGATGTTTATTAAAACCAAATTACTTATATTTGAACCAGAATATTTTATTTTAAATGTTGGATTTAAATATAAAAGAAACTTCTATTGAGTCATACTCTAGAACTTCAACACAATTTTTGGAGTTAAGAAAATTATAATTTGTCATCAAACTAATTATTTTAATTAAAATTTAGGAAATCATTCTGTTCTTAACTAACCTTGAATATGACTTAAAGTTTCTATTGCCACATAATTGACAAATTCTTAGTGCAGATTGTAATTTTTTTCTCATCTTCACACTTCAATCTGAAAAATAAATTGGGAAAAGAGACTGCATAGATAATAAGACTTTTAACTTATGTTTCAATTGTTTTAAACTGAATGGATAAATAAACAAGCAAAAGAGATTAAACTTGAAATCTCAGAAAACTACCAAAAGATAGGATATGCAAGGGTTTTATTGATACATTTATTTTATTTGAATTTTATTGACACATACATTTTATTTTAAGGGTTTTATTAATGACAAAATATACAAAGACATCAAAATAAGTAAAATCATCAGAACCAAACATGTTTTATATTTAATTGATAAATAATATGTATAATATATATTAAATATATTATTATTATATAATACTATGTACTATATTATTATATAGTAATATAATGCTATCTTATTATATATAGTGTTATATGTTTACATATAATTTAATATATTGTGTACATTATTTGCATAATACTAGATATAGTATTATGTACTTATATATGTAATTTAAGTTATATACATTATTTTTCAGTCAATATTATATATATATATATATATATATATATATATATATATATATATATGGAGTACATTCAATATTTTAATGCATATATAGTGTAGAAATATCATGGCAGTCTAACTAGTGTTTCTATGACCTTAATTGTGTATTATCCCATATAAATATTTCTGCATGGTGTAATACTTGAAAATCTATTCTTTCAGTGATTTTGAAATTTATAATACAATAACAGTAGCCACAATGTTTTCCAATAGGTCACCAGAGAAAAGGAAAAGAGCCTGAACAGGAATAGAGTCTTATTTTTATTCTTCCTGTCAAAGTAAAATTTTGTATTATTTCACTAACTTTGACCCTTTCTCATTAATTTCTTTCATGCGGGCCTACCTAACCAAGTACAAAAAGCAAAGCCTGCATAAATAGATGAATAAAAAGTTAAAAGGCCAATTCCAAATCCGTGAAGTTCTGGAAACTTTATGGATAAAAAGAGAGCAATAAAGAGCACAAAGAAAGAGCACACAGAATGGAAAAAAAAATCTTTGCAACTTGCACCTCAAATAGGGTGATAATTTCCATGATATATAAATAACTCAAAAAATGCAACACCAAAGGCACAAATAACCCAATCTGCAAATGGGCAAAGGAACTGAACAGACACTTCACAGAAGAAGAAATATGAATGATCAACAAATATATAAAAAAATACTCAACATCTCTAGCAATTACAGAAATGCAAATGAAAACTACACTAAAATTTCATCTCACTGCAATCATAATGGCAATTATCAGGAATAAAAGTAACAATAAATGTTGGCAAGGATGTGGGGAAAACTTACACTCATACATTACTGTGGGACTGAAATTTGGTACAAACACTATGGAAAGCTGTATGGAGATTCCTCAGAAAACTTGGTGGAATGGAAGCTCAATTTTACCCAGATATCCCACTCATCAGTACATAGATAAAGGAATTAAAATCAGCATACTATAGTGACACAGCCACATCAATGTTTATAGTGGATCAACTCATAGTAGCTAAACTTTGGAACCAAATTAGATGCCCTTTAATAGATGAATGGATAAAGAAAATGTGATATATATATATATA
>NW_025999943.1:3089005-3108782 GCF_001458135.2 Marmota marmota marmota
ATATATATATATATATATATATATATATATATAGAGAGAGAGAGAGAGAGAGAGAGAGAGAGAATTCACCATTACAACTAATTTGTATAGAAAATGTCTGCTAACACGAAGAAGCAATAGACAAGTTTTGAAAAATGTAATTTGGCAATTAAAAATGTTTTTTTTAACCAATGGTGCTTTTTAAGCCTTTGCATTGTAGTATTTCAAATGATAAAGCTACTTGTATTAATTATTGATAAGATGTGCATTCTAATTTCAAAGTTCAATTGTTCAGAATATATAGTTTTATTTTGCTTTCCATTTTTCAGTATTTAAGCATAACATCAATAATTATAAGGAATGACATGTGGAGAAATAAATGTTGAGATGTTAGTTCAACTCAAAATAACTAGATAACTTTTTAATTGGTACTTATTATATCAAGTAGCACTCATTTTTAAATTATTTTTCTAATGTTGACTGAAATCAAAGCTTGATATTTGTTGAAAATACATTTTTTTTTCCTGATTGGTCCTTATGATGGAAAAGAAATAAAAATCTTTTTTTCCCCCTGTGGAAATGCTACTAAGTAATTTTATTTGAGATAACACTCTGGTAATTTGTGGTTTATGTCACTCCAATGAGTGCTAGGAAATGAACTTGATGTGATGCCAATATCTCACTGGTATAATTTTTAAAAGGCAACACTTTTGAGTAATAAGCACATGACCATGAAACTAAAGTTAATTGCAAAAAGTTCTGTCTTGATCTCAGAGAACACCAGATTTGCAAACCTGAACAAAGTCAAGCAGATGTTAAATCCACATAATATTGCCCTGAGATTGAGAAAATAGTATTTTTTGACACCTAAGTGTATATTTAATTTTTGATCCTGTGAAAATGTCTCTTATTAAAAGGATATTTTTTTCTATATGGTTTAAAATGATATATGTGTATCACATTTTACAAATAAAATCTAGAAACTGGGGATATAGTTATTTTATCTTTAAATGAAAAGGAAGTCAAAAAATAGAAGAGGTGTGTATTCAGGGGAAAATGGTTATAATTATTTTATTTATTAAGTTTACAAATTTAAAATCTCACCAGGTGCATTGTGCACCCCATTAATCCTAGCTGCTTAGGATGCTGAGGTGGGAGGATTTTGAGTTCAAAGATAGCTTCAGCAACTTAGTGAGGCCCTAAGCGAGTTACTGAGACACAATCTCTAAATAAATTACAAAAACAAAGCTGAGGATATGGCTTAGTGGTTAAGAGCCCCTGGGTTCAATTCCCAGTACAATAAAAAATTTAAAAAGCATAAAATATCATATATAATTTCTTATATTTTTTAGCAAACATAACAAAACATTATTTCAATGTTTATCTTCAAAATTAATGCAGTTAATTGACCTTTAATTTTAAACATACAAACTTCATATATATATATGTATATATATATACATATGTATATATGCATATATATATGTATACATATATATGTATATATATATATTTGTATTTATTATTTATATATATATTATAATTAATACACTTTAAATATTACATATGGGCATGCATGCAGGCACACACACAGACAAACAGACACGCACAATTAAAATGAGGTTACAAAATTCTTTAGCTTGGAGAAGCATAAGAGATGAAACTGAAGTCATGTAGTTTACTCGGATCCAGCACAGCAGATTTCTGCAGACTCCCTGGTACCACAAGTATAATAAACAGCCTCAGTAAAATCCTTTTTCATTTTATTGCAGTCCTTACCTGGAATGTATAATGTAAGTGGCCAATCTTCAAACCACCTCCTGTTCTTGTCAACAAATAGAATTTTAAAACAATCTGGTATGACCTCCTTTCATTTATTTTACCTGTAAAAATCAAGGTATCTTAGACACTATTTGGGGAAGTGTTAATTCTAGGTGATCCGAATTTAATCTTCAAAGGTGATTATCCTTATATTGGCTCAAATAAACACTTTGGTCCCATTCCTCGTACTTGGTGTGTAAACACACACACATACACACACACACACGCAAACAGCACACATTTACACACATATAAATCCCCCCTCACATACATATTTATGTTACTGCCAGATTACAAGAATAAAGTGCAACATTGTTTAGGAATAATGTCAATTATAAAAGACATATTACATCACTTTTCTAACATTTTTAATTTTTTTGTAGTTGTAAATGGATTCAACACCTTTATTTTATTTATTTTTCTTCATGTAGTGCTGAGCTTCGAACCCAGGGCCTCACAAGTGCTAGGCAAGTGCTCTGCCACTGAGCTACAACCCCAGCCCTTTCTAGCATAATTTAAGAGATAATTTTACTTGTTTTATTGAACATAACAAGTAAATGTTTTTTTTCCAGCATTTCTCAAGTTCTATATTGTCGTACAATAGAAACTTCTGTACCACATGTGCCATTTTCTCTGAGCATTTTAATTCATTATTACTAAAATGTTTTTTTTAGAAACTCAGATTCATGCCTAAATTAAATGACACTTATATATGCTTGTGTAATTAAATGACACTTATATATGCTTCATAATATGCAAACCTTCAGAATATGAAAATGCTCTCTTTTTCTTTCTGATGTTTGGACTTCAGGTTGTAAAATATAAAAAGAAAGACATTGTGAAGGCCCATACCACAAAAGGAAAAAGACTACCATGATGATAGGAAACTTTTCTGATATAATATATGTGAATCTCTATTACTTACCGCAGTGTCCAGCAGAAAGAAAAAAATGTGCAAGAGAGGTAAGCATTTCAATAAAGAGCTTCATGTTCGTAATCACCTGTTATCTCCTTTGAAATAGATCATTTGAGAAGGATTCATCCCACAGGTACTTATCACTTTTTTGCTCTATTTACAAATGGAATTCTGGTTGCTTAGAAAAAATGAATGTAAACCCCCAAGTTGCCAATGAAAGTCTCTTAGGCAATACAAGACCCAAACCTTCCATTAATAATAAGAGCAACTATGGAGATTAGGTGTAAAAACAACTCTTTAATATTACCCCATTTTAAGGTCTTGATCTTAAATATATGTATATACGTATATTTGTTTTACACATTAGATTACTACAATGACTGGAAAAAAACTGATTAAAGAAGTCATGTAAGCACAAAATACATCTAAAGCTATATATTATTTTCAAGTTCAGTGAATGCACTTACTTTGTATTGGATTGTTTCTAATTTTACTAGAGTCAATCTACAAAATATTACTCAGAGGGGTTTGCCTAATTCACTTTAGTTATTGGCTAGAAGAAATTGAAGAATTTTACAAGATTTCCAAGTTGAACTTCAAAGGAGTGAATACATGTACATTAATGCAACTGTAAGTATTCGTGACACTTGAAAACATACAAAGACGACTTACGCATTGCATATAGTATGATATAATGTCAAAAAATAACTTATTAACTGATGAAATAGGACAAGTCATTACTCATATTTAGTTAAACATGAGTAGCTCAATAAAAATATTCCACTAGCTGGGCAACTTGTCCCATGCCTATAATCCCAGCATCTCAGGTGGCTGAAGCAGGAGGATTGCAAGTTCAAATCCAGCCTCATCAATCGAGCAAGGCCCTAAGCAACTCATTGAGACCTTGTCTCTAAATAAAATACAAAATAGGGATGGGGATGTGGCTCAGTGGTTGAGTGTCCCTGAGTTCAATCCCTGGTACCAAAAAAGAAAACAACAACAATAACAACAACAAACAAAACAAAACCCCACAAATTTTACTTAAGATAAGGTAAAGTACTACTACATCTCATATTTGTTTCCTCTGATATATTTTCAGTTTTTTTAATATAGAAGCTATACTAAAATACCATCATACTTATTCTTGTACAATTAAAATTAAAAAAATTAAATTTAATTATTAGAAAAATACTGACAGTAGTGCTAATCTTAGAAATGTTCTGTTTATTATAAAATTTATAATTCATTGTTCATTTAAGGATTTCACTAGAAAAACTATTAAAAGCATTAGTTATGCATCTTGATTATACAAATAAGAGCAACTGGTGTCCTTTAAATTTTAGTCTTAATTATACTCATGAAGCAAAACTTTTTCTTCTCTCCTTTATGAATTCTCTGTTCATTTTGGGTTAATCTTCCTATAGGCATTAAATTGCTTAAAGCTCATAAAAAACAGTCATACACTTGAATTTTCTCTTTGTCGTCCTAATTTAATTGTCCACTTTTGGAATTGTTGGGTATCTTCTGTGTCTTTGAGAGCAGTAGATATATATGATAGCTCAAGTCATATTTTTGTTACTCTATGAACACAATATATATTTCTATATATTTCTAATAATCTTGTGCTTTAATAGTGATCTATTTTAGTCACTGTATTAAATTATGCTAATGAAAACACCATCATTGTTTGTATACACCATCATTGTACACATCATCATAGGTTGATAAATTATGTTTAGTAAAGTAAAAGTTTTTAACGAAGAACAGATATATGATTAAGCAAGGAGCAAAATAACTGAGTATTTTGGAATCTGTTGGGATCCTATAGTACGTTCAAAATAAAACTCAGAATACACTGTTTAGATTTTGTTTTTGAACATTAATTATTTATGTCAATTTGTCATATGTATTATGCTAAATTGGAAATAACTGTAGCATTTTGCATCAGTCAAAATTTATTATTTATAGATGTCAAGGAAAAAATAAATGTGCATGTACAATATTATGTTTAATATAAAGAGAATTATTTTGACTCTGCTATAAATACCATATAGAAGAAAAATATCCATTATAGAAACTTTTTTCTTCTATATTTGCATAATATCAAAGGTTATTTTGTTTATTTAAAAGTTTCAGTTGAAAAGTATAAGAACTTCTAAGAAATGTAAACTTAAAGAGTTTATTATTTTTTTTAAAATGTGCTATTATTGATTCAGATTATATTTGGAGTTTCAAGTTTGGTACATTAGTAACACTTTATTGGACTCTAAATTGTATGTACCCTTAGTCTCTCAAATAATGTTTAGATATTGTATGTTCCATAAACATATATTTTGTATTTCTTTAAATGAATTTGAAGTTCCTATGAATGTGGCAACATTTCTGGTGTTTCTTCCATTGGAATGAAACCATCAAAAAAAAAAAAAAAGCTCTATTACTACCTTTGTCTTTCCTTGTTTATAGTGATTTGACTTGCAAAAGTCAGACTTGTTTTACTCTTAGTGCAAAAAAAAAAAAAAAAAACCGAAGAAGCATCTGCCATTGTGCGTGAATTTATAAGGATGTTCTTTTAGTATGCTAAGTTAAATGTGAAAACACATGTTTTTTATTATTATTCTGGAAGAGTTACATTCTGTACTAGTTGGAGTGTACAAATAATTTCTGGCACTATTATAGTATTCTGGATACTTTTAAGCCTTTATTATAATGATGTCAAAGAAAATTGTCAAGTAATTTATTCTTGTCCTAAAGTAACTTCAGGATGTAAGGTTTTCTCTCATCTATATGCAGGGGAATTCCATTGCCAATAAGAATCCTTAAATTATCCACATGTCAGAATGAACATTTTGCCTTTGTTTGTGGGGGATTGGGTAATTTGGGGGTGGGTGAGGGAAGAATAGAAGTTCATTAGATTAGACAAAGGGAAATAAAGGAAGGGTGGGGGATGGAATGAGGAAAGTCAGAATAAATTGAGTATAACTTTCCTATGTTCATATATGAATAAACAACCAGTAAAACTCCACATCATGTACAACTGCAAGAATGGGATCCTAATTAGAATAGAAACATGAAAATAACTAGTTCACCAAATTTATCTCTTTCTCTTAACATTTTTTAATTATTAGATAGTAATAGCCCACTAACTTTGATCTCCCCATCTTTAGCCTGTGTTTTGGAGCTGTGTCTAAAATACTAAGCTCTGGAAAACTGACTTGGTTTCATGGCCCATTGTCAACCAGAACTGTATGAGCATCCTGAGATTTATTCTTTTAGCAGAGTCATAGGGAACCAAGGAAAAAATATTAACTTCATTCATCAGTCTCCTCTTTATAAAATACTTTGGTTTCTTAATAATAAACACTATGTAACAAAAGCAACAACAACAAAAAAAAAATCACCATAAGTCATGACTTAGCATTCTCTACAAAATACAAAGAAAAAAATTTTTATAAGTCATTTATGTTTCCCATTCTGCTGTACCTTTGATATTTGTATATGAAAATTGAATAAAATGTCATTATAACGGGTATTTTCATTTTCTATATAAGGCATTGATATCAGAGTAAAAATAATTCTGTTTATAATAAACACATAATGTTTTACAAGTACATTTATTTTTGCCTTGACATCTACAAATAATTGATTTTAATGGTTGCAAAATACTGCAGATAATCCAGTTAAACATAAAACATTGTCACTGTCACTGGAATTCCCACTTACTTTTTTTGCTAATAGAATGTTCAAATTATTTGAATATAAGATTTTTTTAGATAATTTGACTTTCATAATCTATTTTCTTTATTTATGCAATATTATTTGATCTTACCAAATGTTTCTCAACACATGAATAACTATGTAGTTAGAAACACTTTTAGGGGTTGATATGTAAAAAGATGGCATTAAGATTAATGTTTCAAAGAATGCTTCTAAAAGAAAATTAAAAGAAATTTTTGTAAGTAAAGGATGGTATGGTAGATGCCTTCCTGAGTATAAAAGGGATGAATTATTATTTTTGCTTAAAAATGGGTTAAGCTTAATTTTCAGTCAAAGGGAGGAAGACACATAATAATTATGCTGTTTCATATCAAAGATGAGTAGTATGAAAAGTAAGAAAAAGTATGTAACTTGCTAAAGTTAGTAAATGTACTACCAACTTTTTATGTAATAGTTTAGGGAGAATTAAATAATTCTGTCATGTAATACACCTTCAGCTTTTAGGTGCATAAGTTGATGTTAAAATGGTGTTAGTCAACTTTCTGTTACTGTAACAAATACCTGTGATAATTAGTTTATAAACAGGGAAGGTTTATTTTGACTCCAGTTTCAGAGGTTTTATTCTAGAGTCCAGCAGATGCATTGCTTTAGGGACTGTGGCAACTCAGTATATTATGACACGGAGCACATGTTCTTGCAAACTGTTCACCCATGCTGACCAGAGAGTGGACAAAATGGAATAGGAGAGGCTGGAGTCCCAATATGCCTTTTGAGAACATGCCTACAATGAGCAACCTTTCCCCACTGGACCCTACCTCTTAAAGGTCATATCACTTCCCAAGGAGCCACAGGCTTGTCTTTAACCCATGGGCATTGGGGGTTTAAAAATCCAACTGACAGAACTAATCTGACTTCCTTGATAAACTGAATAATGAACATATTTCTTGGTATAATGGGAAAAAGAGTAGAAGCATTATCTTACTGCCTATATAATTGTGGCAAAATGCTAACCTATTCATCTTCTAGATACAACAGGCTGCTCAATTTACTTTGTTGAACTTTCAGTGACTAAGACTATCATAGTGAGCATTCAAATACCATATGACCTCATAATGCTAACAAAAAGAAGGGCTTAATGACTTTAATCCCTGCACATCTAAGGAGTAGTGAAATTATATAAAATAAATGAATTAAGCTTTTTGTAGTGATTGAACATTTTGGTCATTACATTTAGAGAAAAATAACTTCTGTGATTTGTAATTCCACTCACAACATAATACAAATATTGAGTAATGGATATTTGCTTTATGATGGTGATTTGACTCTGAAATAGCTAAAGATTTTACCCTGAGAATATACAAGTAAAAAATCTGTTTTTATTTTAATTTTATAAAAAAGTGTTATGAGCAGAGATTTTAAAAATGATATGTTCAGTAAATATTGGAGAATTTGTTCCAATTTATTCATGGAATTTTATGAAATGATTCAATGAATCTTAGTTGACATAATCATACCTAATTGATCATGTATAAGTCCTGTTTAAGATTCCAGAGGCTAGTTGTATCAGGGTAATAAATAGGTTAACAAGAGTCAAAATACCCAGAGATGGTCTTATTGGGAAATGCTTATGGAAAAGGTCTAGTGCCCACAGGCAGAACAGATGGCACCTCTGTCCCATGTAGCTTTGTCAACCGGTGCCTACTTTCCATCATGGTGTTTGTCCCATGGTAGTCTTCTGGACAAGTGACACATATCCTTTTCACAGTACCTTTAGTTCTGCACCATTCACCACTGAGAGCTAAGTTTTACATAAGGAACAGAGGATATAACATCAAAAGCCTAAGGTTGCTTAGTTCTCCTGTATTATCAGCATATCAAGGAACAACTTTCCTAGTGTATATGCAAAACTCAACTGTCTACAGTCAACATTAGCATGCTCCAATTCCCAGTATGCATGAGAGAAAGTCATTGACCTCCAAGATGACATTATTCGTTCTGGGTTCCCTGTTTGTTCCCTGGTCTTTGTTATATCCTTGGGAATTGAGAGGGGTGTCTCAGGAACATCATGTTTACTGTGATTCATTGTCTTTAATGATGACACACTTTAAAAACATATGGATATGATTCTCGCTCTACCTTCTTATGTTTACCTGTGTCACATCTTTATAAAAACCATGTAGTCAAGCAAGTTCATAGAAAATAAATAAAAATAGGATATATTATTTATTTAAAATTTATAGAAATATAGTTTATTGTATCAATGGATATAGGTCTTGGTGTCTATTATTAATCCTGTTCCAAATATGTATTATATACCATATAGAGTTTTGCACATATAAAGAAGAAAAAAGAACCCTTGTTAGAACTTATACCTAAAAATGAATTTAATTACTCAAATTATAAATTTATGTAAAGATAAAAAAATTATATTGACAATATAGTAATGAATTTCAGAGTAAACAAATGTAATAACAGCATCAGAAGGACTAGATGTTTAAATAAATTGGTAATACCTGATGTGAATGACTTAATCATCAAGTGGAAAAAAAAACTTTTAGATATTTGCATTTGTATAGAAAATCACATTTTTGTTTTAAAAAACTGTACTCTGAATCATGGATCCACATGACTATCTCTTTTCTGAAAATCTGCCAGGATATCAGGTTCCCAAACAAGGAACAATTTCATGTGTTTACTACAAATAGTGTTATCAGTGTGTTTTGAGAAAGCATGCCCAACTCTTTTGGAACAGCAGAAGGAAACACATATGGATCCTCTGTGATCTTCATTTTATATATGTTTTCCAGTTCTGAGTTCCTACAGCACTTATCTTGCATGCTTGTTTTAGAATTTAATTATTTATAATTATCCAACAAGTTTTCTCAGAAATTTCATGTGTTTAGTTCCTGTTTATTTTAATTTCTTAAGAAATGGTCATTGTATCTTGTACACCAGAAAATATAGTGATGGATATACATTAGTTTTCTACAGAGAAGCATATGTTTTCTTGTGTTAGCATTCAAAAGGACATATTGTTAGGCCAAATATATAAGAGACTTGAATAATTTTATTGGGCTTCCTGTTCAATGACTCAAGCTCATTATGGAGAAAAAATCATCAAGATATTTTCACAAGCATGCATATGTGTTATTTTGTGTTAATTTTACTTTCCTTACTCATTTTGTTAATTTTCTAAAGGAGAAACATGATGGCTGTAAAAATATTGCCTAAGTCTTTTTATTAACTCAATATTTAAATGGAGAAAATATTCCAAATTTGAGTACTTCTTGACATATAATATGGACAAGACAAAATAAAAAGAACAAGGGTTTGGCCTCAGAATTTCTAAGCAAATGCTATGATCGTCGTAGACTAATTAAGGCTAAGTATAATAGATTGGAAAAGACAAATATGTTTTTTTTTCTTCTCTGTAAGTTGTATTGCATATTAATATCTAAATATTTAATTTAACCATTTTAAGGCAACAGAAACTGACAGTAGCAACTCTAAAACCTGTTAAGAGAAAAACTGAAACCAGTTCAATTTAACAACATTTACTTAAACAAGAAGAAAGGTTCTAAACAGCGTGGTATTCCGCATCAAAGATGGTTTGGAATTCTCTTTTCCTAACTCATGCAGAGATCATATTTATAGCCAGAAGAAAGGAAGTAGATACAGAAAAAAGCTGGAGTGCTGCAACTGGCATTTGCATCTTGTGAACATGTGATGATGAGCCTGGGATTGGAGACTCAGTTGCTTAGTTACAAAGGTATCATGTTAAATGAGGTTGCCATTTGTGTACACAGGTACCTAAGATATAGTCACGGTGTATAGTAAAAACTTGTTAGTCTAAGTACAGAAGATAGTTTAGGCCAAATTTATTTCCATTCAACAAATCCAACAAAGTATATTAATTTTCAAAGAGACAGAAAAGAATATGCATTTGAAAACAGGTGAGTATGAAAAGTCTTTTAATGACAAATTGGAAATAAAAACTATAAGGAACATCCATTCTGTGATTGTTTTTAATGCATCATGATACAGCATTTTTCTATGCCCATAGGAAATAACTAAGTAAAATCAACTTTTGTATACTTTGATTCATTTTTTATGGTTCATGGGGGAGAATATAATTACAATAAATACACTTGTGACACCTCTTTTGCTACCACTACTAAATAAATGATAATGCTTCTGAATATTTAAGGCCATATTGTAATTTCCTCTATAAACTTTAGCTTTTCTTAGAACTCAATTAGGTTTTTCAATGTAAAAATTCAAAGCAAGAAGGGATAAAATTTGTATTACAAATAATCTAAAAAGTTTTACCTACATAGTGATCCTAGGGCAAAGTATATTACTACATTAGGAAAACTATCACATTACTAAAGGTATTATAATTAATTGCTATAGCTTTTGTATTTTAAAATTCACAGTAACTTATAAGGATTTCCAGAATATAGCAGAGAACTATATCTTTAAGTAAGTATGCTTACTAACAATGTCTCCTTAAATTCTCCCCTTTTCTTTTCTAATATTGCGTAGGAGAAGAAAGGAAAAATGCATAGCTTCTTAAGCTTAAATGTCTATATCACTCTCTCAAACGTGCTCATACACACACACACACACACACACACACACGAGTATGAAATTGACTGAAAGTCATTTAGAGCAAAATTATGATATTCCACATCAAAAGAAAGATTTCTCAGTACCATATGAGAGCAAGCTATAAGTAGAATTCCCCATAGACTTTATTAGCTGAATTCTCATCTGATTCTACTCCTGTGCTCTTTCCTCTCTCCATGGAGCTGCTTAGACAGGGTGTTTCATTTACATGAGGCAAGATTCCTATGGCACAGTTGTACACTGATAAGAGGTCTGTGGGCATGGGCTAGAAGTGCAGATCATAGGAGCAAAGAAGTAAATAACAGTGAAAAACAAGTGTAAACCCCCTTAAATCAGTCTTTAACACTAATCAGAAAGAGTACACACATGCACACACACACATGCGAGCACAGGGAACTCTTCACCTCTTTCATGCCATGAGCAGATTTTTCCCAATAATATTTTCTCATCTGACCCACAGAGTAATTCAAGCTTATTATTGCCTGTCTATATTTTACATTTGAGGAAATTAAACCTCAAATCAGTTACGCAAACTGACTACAGTCCCATGTCAAACAAATGACATAGCTAATGATGAGAACTAATTCAGCCACATTCCCAAGTTAATTATTCCTCTCATTCTAAGACTTTTTATAGAATCAATTATGTTATGACATTTTGTTTTCACATAGAGTGAGGGGAGGCTGAAATTTGTAGAAAGCATTATTAAAATTTTCATATGAGAAAATATTTATGCATTATTGTCAATAACAATTTGCAACTTTGAGACATACATTTCAGTATCCACTTATGAAAACCAGTATTGCCTACATATGAAGAAATGCAATATTTTGCCAATAATAAGTTCTTGGAATGAATACTAATAATAGGTGAAATAAGATTTACTAAAGAACTAAATTACTCCTCTTTACTCTTCCATCTGTCTACTTCAGCACCACTTTGGAAATGACTGCCAAATCTGTATGGAATATAAAAACAAGGGAAAAAATGATAAGACCAGATTCATTAGCCTGACTGTACATATTTATAATCTCCATAAATCCCAAATGAGCCACTTGGCTGGCAGAGACCCTGCCTCAGCAAAAAAAAAAAAAAAAAAAAAAAAAATCAGGGAAATTATATAAATTTTTCTTTTGCTTTTCTTAAAAGACTAGAGAATTTACAATAATAAAGAAGATGTATGCAATGTGGTTGATGTTTCCATGTAAATACACTGACTAAAATAGGACCATTAACCTTCAGCATTTGACTCTTCCAGCATAAAAGGACAGTTGCTCTGAGAGTTCAGGTCAGGTTGATTTAGAGCCAGAGAAGTTGAGATTGATCTCAGCACATTCTGTGCCTTTATCTTAACCAGCGGCAATGCTCTTTGAAACCTCTGAATGTGTCTAAAATACTGTGAGTCCTGAGCTTTATTCTATTAACCTTTAATGAAATCAATGAATCATAAACTTCTGAAATTATTGTCACAAAGAAACCATTGTGTAACTAAAGCTATTATGGATCCATGCATTATTCTTGTTGGCAAAGAGAAATATAATTTTGTTTGTGTATATCCCTAGCATCTGAATATTTAATAGACACACGGGAAGATAGTTTATCTTTAAGCCATCTGGGTCTAAAATGATACCCAAAGTACTATTTTTTTTTTCCTCCTAGGGCTGTGTTCTTTCAGGATTTCAAAATAATTTCCTAATTCATTTTATCAAGACACACTCTGAGAAAGTTGAAGTTTGAGTCAATCTTAGTTATGAAACAACCAGAGGAAAAAAATTAATCTAACATGGATAAGAAAAATTGATTATAAAAATATAATTAGAAAAAAATTGAGCAAATGACCAAATATACTAGGAACAGACTTCCTTTTATTTACATTGTTGGAGATTATTTATTTAATATGAGCTCCCTGATATGCTATATGAAGAAACAATGCTTTCTAAAGCATAAACCCTATACAATTCAGTTTTATCTTCTAACAGTTATTTTTTTATTCATATGTAAAAACAATCATGTCATTTTTCTTGATATAGGTGAATTTTCTAGTAATTAAAATAGAAATAATTTGAGAAACCATAAGTCTCTGAAATCACATTAATTGTATACTTTTATGTAATCTGATGACCAAACTCATATTTGTTGAAATTTAAGAATATTAGAGACAAAGAATAGTAACACAGTGACTCAGTATTCAATGTTTCTTCCTTTTCCTACTTTTAACATCTATAGTGTTCAATAAACTTGTCTACTGTTCATTTTTTTTTATTTTATGCTGTTTGTTGGAGTGATGGGATATTATTTTCCTTTTTTTAGGATCTAAGTTTCTAATCTTTACAAAATCCTTTATTTTAAAAAACTTTACTCCCAATTTATATGCTCCATATTATAAGAATAGAGAAACATGTCCCCTCCCCTGAATTTGGGGTATTTTATGCCACAATTATTAAATTGTGAATCTTTAAATTTAATTGACATGTGAATTTAGGAATATCTTTCTGATAACTCTAGTGACAATTTGATTATTATAACTCTAGATAAAAAGAAGAAAATAAATAGAAAACAAGAGTCAGAACAGGGAATTCAGTTCAACTAGTAAGAAATAATCCTATCTTATTATGTTCCAATATCCATAAAAGTTTCACTGTTTTCTAAGTCAACATTATTGTATCAGTCAAGAGTTCAAACAGGGTAGCAGAGACAAAATAAGTGATCTGGTGATTATGGTGTGATTTAAAGATTTCATGATAAGGGGAGAAACTGCAAATAATCACAAAGAAAATTGCACCTGTTTCTCTGAAACATTGGAACAGAGTAGTTGGATTTGGTTCAAGATTACAGAAGAATTTGAGAATTCAAGTTTATCCTGCCTCTTTCCTTTATTTTTCAATATCATCTCTGCCAAATGTTTCTTGATAATCTTGTCTCAGTTTGACAACCTCTCAACCATCATCTTTTATCATACATAGCTTAATTTTCAGTTGAAAGCACCATGTCTACCTAACTTTGCCTTAAATACTTGTTTTTTTTTCTTGCTTGTTGTTAACCTACACAAAGAGAAGTTCTGTATAGCAGAGGATCCCCTGTTTATCCCTTTACTATATTTCTGGTGCCTAAAATTATACTTCAAACTATAGAACATAATTATTGAATGTTATGTGAATAAAAATAGAAAACTATAGTTCTACCCAAATTCTAATCTTATACAAATATGCATATGCATAGATGTGTGTGTGTGTGTGTGTGTGTGTGCATGCTTTGTTTGCACTGGGAACTGAATCTAAGGCCTCCCGAATGCTAGGCAAAAACCCTATCACTGAGTTAATCCCTAGACACAAATGCAAATTTCCTCCCATGAGAAACAAACTCATGTATTATATTTGGTTTTCAAGATAAAAACAATTATTTTCCAATAATAAAATTTATATTTAAAATAACTGTTTCTGAGCTTTTGAAAAATGGAAAGCTAGTTATCTTAAAATAGTCTATGCACAAAACACAACATTATAGGTTAATAAGATATCTTTTCAAAATCCATATGCATGTCTTGGCTTACAAAAGTGTATGGGAAAACCCTGAGTGTTAAAAATGAATATTCAACTGAAAAAAAGAGAATGAGACATTGGATACAACATGGGATTTTTCATACAACCTAACCAATGCAATTTATTTGCATTACCATTTTAGCAACACAGGGAAACGATTTGGATGTGTAAAAGTTTTAGAGGCCAGTCTAAGAAAGTTATGGGAAACTGGAATATTTTAAGTGAAATATTTAAGGAAGGAATTATTAGTAAAAACTTTTGCCCATTTTTTAAAAAAATCTTCATTGAAATATAATTGACTTAAACTACATGTATAGAATAAGTACAATCTAAATTTTTGAAAAGTTTGACGTGTTCACTAATGTAAAAATAATACATTTTTACACTAGACTTTGTCAAACAAATTACCAAGGTCAAACTTCTAAGAAAAAGAATGTAGATTAGCAAATTTAGAGGTAGCTTCAAAGCACCCGGCTGTTAATTTGGCCCTTGAGTTCTATGATCATTCTGTTTACCACAAAGTTGGTTAGCTTCTTATTGTTCTGTTCTTGGCCCTAAATGTAGAATAATATTTGTGTTACTTGGTCAAAACCTAGTTGATTAAATATTAGAATTCATTATCATTTTCCATTTGAAAGCTATCAATATATAAAAATCAAATATATTGCTGTATAGTAAATGTGTAAAAGAAATACAAATGTTATTCTTTTTAAATCAGGATCAAAGCATCTACGAACATGCATGTACAAATGTTACTGTAGATATATATTTTCATCTCTCTGGGATAAACATGAAGAGTGGGCTTACCAAGTTTTATGGTAAATGCATACTTTTAAAAGAAACTGCAGAACTGTTTAAAAAGTGCCTATGTCACTTTCTAAATCACCAGCACATTACAAGAGTTTCAACATCTTTTCCAAAACTTGCTATTTCTGTTTTTTCAAATTTACATCACTTTTATAAATGTATTGGTAATGCATTATGCTATGAATTTGTACTTCCATAGTGAACAATGGTGTTGAATACGTTGTGCATACTTACTTTCACTAATAAATAAAATAAATAAATCTCTTCATAAATTTTTTATTTGTACTATATGATAGACCCAACCTGATCTTTTATTAAAATTGGGAGCCATCTTGCCACAAAGCCATGAAAAGATAATTTTGGCTTTACTATAAATTACTGAATATTCTGAACCTGCTTGGAATGCCTGCCCATGCCTTGAACTCACCCATGCCTGGCTCTCTGACCAGATAGCAGCCCTCTCTGAAACTTTAGTGAAACCTCATAAATATTGGCCTTCCCTGGCCAGACAATGACCCTCTCTGAGGCTCTAATCGTCCTCGTAAATTCTGATGTTGGGGCCAGCAAAAAAAAAAAAAAATGTAAACTACCATTAGTGTGATGCTTGTCAGAGTTCTGTTATCTGTAACCCCCCTTTTGTGTAACTTTCTGGGCTATAAAGCTGGGCTGTAGGAAAGGTGGGGGGACTGTCTTGTTCCCACCGTTTTGGGAGGGAGAGGCAGCCTGGCTGGTCGAAATAATAAGCTTGCTTTAATTTAATTTTAATTGGAGTCAGTGGTCTTTTCTTGCGTCCTGGTCTAACACTATACAAAATTGGAAAGAGCAAATATGTCCAATAACTAGTGAATGACAAATAATTGTACAACCAATTGGGGAGATGTAATCACAAATTAAAAGGAAAAAGTAATAGAAATCATAAATGAATAACAAAAAGTAATTGCTAAGAAAAAAGCAGTTGTTATGGTTTGAATCTGGAATGTTCCCCAAAATTCACTTCTTGAAGGTTTTGTACAACAATGTGTATAGGTGGGGATTTGGAGAAGTGATTTGTTAACAAGGAAACTGATATCACCAGTGGATTAATCTACTGAAAGCTGAATGGATGCTCTTTTGCCATAATGTTCTTCCTCACCTCAGGCCCAAAACTTTGGAGACTGCTAAAAGTAGTCTAAAATCTCTAGAGCTATCAGCTAACATAACTCTGTCCTCCTGGAAGTTGTTTCTGTTAGGTATTTTGGTCACAGTGATGAGTAAAAAGCTTGTAGTATAATTTATTTATATGAAATTACAGATAATAGAATACTAGAGGGACAGGAGACAGATTAGGAAATAAAGTCTGGATATATGAGGATGATTTTAATTACAAATAGGCATGAGTAACATTTCAGGATTAAGGAAATGTTCTTTGTATTAAACATGTAGATTATATTTTTTCATAATTGTACATATTTATAGAACTAATTGGAATGAATAATTGAAATTGGTAAGTTTTATTGTACAAAGATATAGCACACAATGTATATAAAAACTACAAAGTGAGGCAATACTTCCTTATCATTAAAATCAGTCTTTGGCCTTAGGTCTTTATAATTTAAAAGAATTTTATTCTGATTAAACTACAGTACTTTGTACTCTCAGATTTTTTTTCCAATCCCTGATTTATGAGTAATAAATTAAAACAATAATTAGTTTCCAGAGCAAATAATTTTAAACAAGTGTGTTCTAGAGCACAAATATCACATTTATATACATTAATTTAGAAAATATTCTTTAAAACACACCTAGAGTATTTGCAATATTCACCTTGACTATGCTATAAAGCCTGACTCAAAAATTTACAGGAATCTAGACATTATAGATACCATCTAACCATATTTGAATTAAGTTTAAAAACAATAGTAAAAAATATGAAAATGATAAAATTTTGGATTATTTTAAAGGGTATTTTAATATTATTTCAGGTACTTAATCATGACAAAATATTATTTATGTAAGAGAATAAGTTATAGGTTTTAGAATTAAAAAAAACTTTTATATATTTAAATAAAGCTTTGGAAAATATATAAAAGTAAGAAAGCCTCAAGTTTACTCTTTTATTTCATTTAAAATGCTTTAGAAATGATTTTACCTAGTGATCTCAGAGCAACACAATGTGTGCATTAATCAATTGAGGAGTACTTTCTCTCCACTTTTTCCATATTTTGCTAATCTATGTTGCAAAAAGCATAATTGAGTTTTAAATAAAATTGAACATTTACTATTCTCTTTGATTAGTGTGCTGAATTTTCACTGTGTAAAGGTAGTGAGGAAACAAAGTTGAAATCTAGCTTTGACTTTCAAGAAGCATACTGTTTTATTGAAGCATGGGCAATTATAATACATGGCATAACAACAATAATAACAAACAACAATACAACAATAAATGCTGGTAGGAGCTACGATGAATCAAAGTTCAGTGTTGGAATAATATAGAGCATGGTCACTAAAATATAGGGGTGATAAAGTACTTATATCCAGAATATTTAAATGAATATTGAGAGGAAATAAAGTATAGGTAAAAACTTAGATTATACAAAACAGGCTCTCTCTCCATGTTCCTCTTTACAGCTAAGTTCCCAAGCAGGTGGTAGGGGGAAAGCCCAGCATAGGGGTTTTTCTGTCCTTCCTTTCATAAGTTTTGTTTTCTACTACGATTCTTAGATTCCTTGAACATTATGTGCATGTGTCTTCTGCACACGACACGACTGGACTTAGTTATATGTCAATCTCCAAGTCATCTGAAGAATGAGACTCAAAGAATTAGATATTAGCTATTCTGCTTTGGTTTGGTTTGGCTTTTGAGGATAAGGTGAATGCCAGGCACCTCAGCTGTTGCTCTTAATGCATCAGACTTAAATATGAAAGGTTCCACCTGCATATTGCACATTATAGATCAATTTGGCATGCATCTTTCTCAGTTCTTAACATTAGTATTTTTTTTTAGTTCAGAGTGAATGATGGGAATCATTCCTTTAATTATAGATAGTACTGTTTCCTGGACCCAGGGACTGACTTTTTCAGTACAAAGTTCAGAATTTGTTTTCTTCTTCCTGTACATTTTTAAAAGCTGATTTTTGAGTTCCTAGAATAGAATAAAAATATGTCAAGACAACAGAACCCTGACAAGCAGCCTAAGTAAGCTGTGGATGATCACACTGAGTTAAAACTTGTAATAATTCTTATACTTAAGTAATAAAAAATGCTTTGCTTTTGTTTATATTTTTAACTAGATTTTCAATTTAAAATAAATTTTTTTCAAGCAAACAGTGATATGATATATCTAACCATTTTTTTTTTTTTTGCTTTAAAACTGCCAATAGAAAAAAAATAATTTTAACTCTGTGTTTTGAAACTGGAAATAAATACTTTCTAAGGAATACAAATAATGAGAAAAAAATAATCAATTTTAATTTACAGGGAAACAGATATACTTTATTGCTGAGATGATATTTTTTTATGTACCCTTGCTAATAAGTACACACAAGCTACAGTTTGGTATCTCAAAGGATCCAACTGATTTCACTTAGTCTCATTCTGCAACTTCTTTTCAACTTCTTGACATTAATTCTCAATCATGGTAATAGCTTTATCACATATATTTAGCATCACTTTAACATAAAATGACAATGAGTCAGGTATATACTGTGATGATATTAGCAAGATACGAAGTTTAATACAAGAGTATTCACCATGTGAGAAACATATACTTAATTTTTACTTACCTAAGAAGGGGACACTGGGGAATCTAATCAGTGGAAGGCAGACCATTCCATTCATGACATAATAAAGGATAAAGGCTGGATTTGAGCCAGTCAAGGTAGCAAGGACTTGAAGAACTAATATTCTACAGAGAAAAATAAAGATGCACAGAAATGAGATCTCCATTCACTTCCCTTCTTATATGCCAATCATTTCCTTATCCATAACTTTCCCAGGTTCTGTGGCTTAGAAACCTATAAGAAAATTTACTGGGGTTTTTGGAAGTCTCACATTGCTACAGGTGATATGATTGAAATTAAAAAAAAAAGAAAGTCAGTGGTAAACACAATATGTTCTCTGTTGAGACATTTAAAACATTGCATTTCAATCAGGAAAAGCTCCAGTCTTTTAAAAATTGGAACAGATTGAGATTGAAATCTTTGATTTGAGATCTCTCTTCTCTCACATACATTTACAGAAACATAGGGTCAGTCTTACCTTAAGGAATAAATCACCTAGTACCTCTGTAATTTCTCATAGAAAATAGCTGGAACAGCACAGAAACATTGATCAGGTATCTCTCTCTCTTTCCCTCTCTCTCCCTCTCTCTCTCTCTCTCTCTCTCTATATATAT
>NW_025999943.1:3108807-3115453 GCF_001458135.2 Marmota marmota marmota
ATATATAAAATACACACAACACACACAAACACAAACACACACAAATTGAGCAATAGAAGCACAATTGTATAAGCCCTTATCTTGGGAGTGATCAGTTATGGATTTTAATGTAGATATGGTAAACATTTTCAATAAAAAAATAAAAACGTAAACATTGCTCCAGAGGCCAGGGAGGTATATATATAAAATCTAAATAAAATGAAAATACTCAAAATCTAAGAAATCAAAAATAAATTTACTAAAGCCAACTAAAAGAATATTTTACCAAGCTGAAGTAGATCAGTAAACTGAAGCAAAGAGGTTCTTTTAAAAAAGGAGAAAAAAATCTCTAAGATATATGTAAATCAAAATTCTAATGTCTAATTGGAGTCCCAGGAGAGGAGAAAATAAAGATAATAGGAGAGAGTATTGAGGAAATAAATACTAAAATATTTTCAAAATGAATAAGATATTTTAAATCAGAAATGTAAAAAGAACTCTTACCCCACCAAAAAAATATAAATAGAAACAAAAGCTTACTTTAACATTGAAATCTGACTACTATAGAACAAAGCCAAGATAAACTGCCTAAAGTACAGAGAAAAAGACATTTGCCATAAAATAATGGACAATTAGTCTGACATCTAAATTTCAACAATAATCATCAAAGTCAGAATATAGTGAATGCCATAATTAAAGTGTCCATTAGAAGGCAATACACATTGAATAATCGAAAATTAACTAAATAGAGGAAGAATTCAGTCCAAAGAAAAGGGTAATTGGTGATTTATTCATAAGATATTATGATTATTTACAACAATAAATTTGAAAATTAAAGTAAAAAACACAAGTAAAAATAAATTGGGAAACATGCCATGATGAGAAATAGAAATCTGATTAAATATGAAAATTAAATATATAATTAAATATTTCAGAAATATATTTTATATTCTCAGGTATACCACTGTCTTATGAATAGAATCATATTTTCTTCCAGGTCGAATCAGGTTTATATCAGTGAAAGAGAGGAGGATGGTATGCTGTGGAAGGAGATATTGAAGGTACTTGTGGCCTAACATAAAGCTATAGAATTTACATACTGCTTCTCTAGGACAGCAAAGACACAATGCTGACCTGCCCAACAGAAAGTAAATTGCTTCTGGTGGTATTTTAGAAAAGGTATAGAGAAAAAAGTGTTCCCAGATTAGTAATGGTGTGTCATGAGAAATATTGATTTGCTGCAGCATTTAAACTACAATTTAATTAGCAACTGCAATTGGGAGTCAGCACCTGATTAAATGTACACAAATACATTGTCATTCTTTGAAATCAGGCTATTTTGGGCAAAGGACAAATAAGCAAGTTGAATCAGAATGTGAGAGCAATCTCTACTCTCTCCTCTTACAAATCCATCATGGTAGCACAAATCCCTGTGATCCCACAGAGAAAGTGGTATTAATTTTGGTTCACTTGTTTTCTAACCAGAAGTTTAAGATGTGTTCTTTTAAACCTTCTTGTCAGGAATGGAATGAGGAAAGGAAGACACCTAAAACAGAATATTTAACACCCACTCTCAGAGTTACATGTGTTCCTCCTGAAGTTTGGAGCCCAAGACTACTTCTCCCTAACCTTGCCCTAGAATTGGCCCTGTGTGGAGCCTTTATTCCATGGTACAGATAAGCAATGTGTGGATTTCACCAGTTACCAAGTATGTCTGTTGCAGTTAAGCACTTTGTAACTTTGCATAATGACAGGATTTGTTTGGAGTCTCCCTATGAGACACACCTGAGTCAAAATTCTACTCATCACTTGTTTTCTCTGAAGTTCTGCTTTTATTGTGGATCAGCAACAATTTGGAGCCTCAGAATTAGTATTAGTTCAGAATTAGCATCCAATAATACTCAAAATATTGATGCTTTTCCCTTGTTATAGGTAAATGGTATGTCCTAGAAAATGGCTGAAAGCATGTTTTTGAAATCCTAGGAAGAATATGATATAAACTGTTGGCAACCTATAAGACTTCTTCATCATGAGGACATAGCCTCTTCTTTAATCAAAAGACACTGGGGCTAGACATGGTGGCACATACCTGTAATCTCAGCAGTTCAGGGCTGAGGCAGGAGGATCTCAGGCTCAAAGCCAGCCTCAGCAACTTACTGAGGCCCTGAGCAACTCAGTGAGCCCCTGCCTCTAAATAAAATACTAAAAAGGGCTGAGGATGTGGCTCACTGGTTAAGCACCCCTAGGTTCAATACCCAGTACCAAAATTAAAAATAAAGACACTGTTCCATTAAATACATAATAATGATTTAGGGCTATGGTGATGAATTAAGTGAGATTCCTTTTCACTAGACTTGGATATTTTTTTGTCTATTGAGAAATAAGATTCATGTGGTATAGCCTTACACTTTAGTTCTAGAGACACCATTCAATCAAAGTTTTCTATGAGTCAGAGACATGATTTTCTCTTTTGAACCTATTATGATAATCATGCTCACTTTAATCTTTCTTCATTAAGAGAGTTGGACCTTTTTACCAAGGATAGTGAAATCTTAATAAATAAAAATAATAATTAATTTTACTAAAATATTAATCAGATTAATCTTTAAAATTAATATCCATTGGCCACTTTTCCTTTCTGATATTCTCTCCACAAGTCAGAATTTGCTACAACAAAAAAAACAGAAGAAATGCCATATGCATAATACTTAAGGAAATACTTACCAATCCATAATTAATCTGAAAAAAGTTTGATATGTCTTGGTGAAGAACTTCCTTTTGGTAGCAAGCATGTTTTACATTAAAGAAAACAACTAGGACTGGAGATGTGGTTCAAGCGGTAGCGTGCTCGCCTGGCATGTGAGGGGTGCTGGGTTCAATCCTCCACACCGCATAAAAATAAAATAAATATATTGTGTCCACCTAAAACTAAAAAATATTTTTTTTAAAAAGTAGGATATGCTTATAAAAAATAAATAAAAAGAAAAGAAAACAACTACAACATACTATTCTAACATGTAGTGATCATTGAGTACTTTAATTTTAATTGCAGTTAGGAATTTTCTATTATAACATTAACTTTTGTGTTTTATTTGATTGTACTATTTTTTTAAAATGAGTAATCTTATAAATCACACTCTTAATACTGTTATAGTCAGTTTTTCTTCCACTGTGACTGAAAACTCTGACAAGAACAATTTTAGGGGAGGAAAAGTTTATTAGAAGCCTTATGATTTCTGAGATCTTAGTCCATAGAAGGTCAACTCCATTCCTCCAGGGCTCAAGATGAGGCAGAATGTCATGGCAGAAGAGTGTGACAGTGGAAAAACAGCTCACATGATAATCATAAAGCAGAGAGAGAGGTTTCCACTTGCCAAATACAAATATATACCCCAAAGCCACACCCCAATTTCCACCTCCTTCAACTATACCATACCACTTCAGTTACCAGTTAATCAGAATCAGGGGATTAATGCACAGATTAAATTAAGACTTCTACAACCTAATAATTTCTCCTCTGAAACTTCTTGCATTGTCTCACACATGAGCTTTTGGGGGTCACCTCACATCCAAATCCTAACATTCTGCTCCTGGCCCCTAAAAGCTCACAACCACCTCACAATGTGAAATATATTTTGTTCATTTCCAAGAGTCCCCATAGTCTCGACAGTTCCAAGATTGCTCAAAGTTCAAGTTCAAAGTCTTTTCTGAGGCTCCAGGCAATCTTGCATTGAGAGTTCCTATAAAATTAAAAACAATTTACAAATACCCAATATATAAAGATACTGAGTAAACATTCTCAACTACAAAAATAAAGGCATGGAAAGAAGGGATGGGAACAAAGCAAGACTGAAATTCAGATGGGCAAACAAGTCTTGTAGTTCTGTGTTTGTCATCTGGAGCACAGGGCATGATGTCCTCTCCAAAGGACTCATGTAGCTCAGCCCTGGTGGCCTTGTTTGTTGTAGCCCAGTGGCCTTTCTTTGGCTTGTTTCTGCATGATTCCTGCAGCTTTCCTAAGATGATCTCCCACACAATTGGCCTTTGTTAATCATGGTGTCTTCTTGGCACCTTTGGCTTCCTCCTCTCATCTCCATGCTTTGACTTCTCAGGGGGTGCCCACAGGGCTCTGACTCTACACTTTGCCTGACTTCCCAGACCTCCCTTTGAAATCTTGGTGGAAATCTCCATGAACCCCTAATTCCAGAATCCTGCATTCCTGCAGAACCAGCACCAAAACCCCATGGTTGATGCCAAGGTCTGCCCTCATCTAGAGCACACAAAGTATGTGAGTCTACTTTGTGTACAATCAGAGATATGAAACATTGTGCTCTATATGTATAATATGAATTGTAATGCATTCTGTTATCATATATAACAAATTAAAATTAAAATACAAAAAGATAAAAAAGTTATAAAAAATGTAGTTTATTTTTTTTACATGAAAAAAGACTGAACACAGAAAAATTGTTTTAGGATAGTCAACATTTCACTTTTCACATCCATTTCTGAATGCCTAGTTGGAATCTCAGACTTCTCACCCATACCATTACCAGTGTGCAGTAAGTCAGATTGTGCTCTCCACCAAATTGGGTCTAAGTGAGGTCTGATATCCCACTAAAAGACAATGAGGGGTGAATGTTGATTACTACCTTATTGTGAAAGTGTTAACAGGACCAAAAAGGAAGTGAAACATTAACCCCATTTATCTGCAAATAGGTGCTAGTGGATGTCAAGCAGACCTAACAGAAAGATGAAAATGTACCTGTATACTTATAACACCTAAAAAAATAAGTATTAAACATCAGAAAAGAGGACTACATAAGGTCTTAATGAAGGAAATACTTAAGACAATTATATTTCAGGAAATGGTAAAATAACTAAATGTAAATAGATTTATGAAATTCACTTGAATTTTTAAAATATTGATATTTAAAATACTGATATTTTAAAATACTGATAAAATAAGATTATGATGTTACATCTATATAAGAACAAGAGCAACCACTAAGAAACATTTGAAACAAACAAACAAAAACTGAATGAACACTAAAATTAAATAAAAATGAAATCCTAAAGAAATAAAATAATTTAACTCACAGGAAGGCAATACAAGAGAAAGAGAAGAATGACAACCTGAAGAAACAAATGAAAAACAAAAAAATAAAATACTGGTCTTAAGTTCTACTATATAAATAATTACCTTAAATGTAAATGGTATAAATTGCCACTTAAAAGGTAGATGTTGGCCAAACTCTTAACTTTACTCTTGGTAATTAAGAAATTTGTCTCAAATATATACAAACTGCCAAAATATAATTTAAAATATAGTGTATTGTTAGGTTGAAAGCAAGCATGTGGAAGGAGATACACTATATAAATATCAATTTTAAAAGCAAACAAAGAAAAAGTAGACATGTTTATATTTTATTAGGTAAAGTAGAATTCAGAGCAAAGGAAATCATTAGAGATGAAAAGTGATATTATATAATCAAAATATAAACTTATAAGTACAACCTAATTATTCTAAATATGTATTATCCAAATAACACAGCCTCAAAGTACAGTGAGTAAAAATACATTTTTAATGGAAATAAAGAAAAATAGCATGCAAAAGATAGTGTAAAGAGAATATCAAATATAGTATAAAATAAAGAAAAAAAAAACAGATGTAATCCCAATAGTACTATGGGAACTAATTTCTACAATTAAAATAAAAGATAGTAAGTGCTGGGGATCTAGACCAATCACAGGGTGTAAGCATTTCATGCTAAAAGACGTGGGTTCAATCTCAGCACCAAAACAAAACTAAGATTAAATAGTAAAAAATTAGCAATTTATTTTAAAAAGGAATTAATAAAACAAAAGTTAACATGTCCAAAAGTTATATATGTATATAGTATGTATACATATATAGTATGTATGTATTTATCATAGTAATATGTATGTATATATGTGTGTGTATATATATATATATATATATATATATATATATACACACACACTTGCATTACCTATGTATATCATATATATATATATATATATATATATATATATATATATATAAAATGTCATTATATTGAGATTTCTGAGTGTATCCCTAAATTTTTGATAGGTCAAACAAAAATTTAGTAATAATAAAAAGGTAACAACATCACTGTAAACAAACTATTAATCTGTCTGCAGTCTTTCAAAAAACCTTTTACTTTAATTTTGTTTCTCTTCCATAGTCATTTTTTTAAAAAAAATGATAATGGAGGAGGCCACAGAGCTAATAACAAAGAATTTCAAAGACTTTATTTTACAGATATTTTATGAATTATAATTAAATTAAAATTTCATTTCAAGGAAGTAAAAATAATAACCATATGTTGTGAGCTGAATTGTGTCCAGTCAAAGGATATGTTGAAATTCCAATACCAGGTATCTATGAGTATGACCTCTATGAGAAATAGGAGAAAGCTGACATAATTCAGTTAATAAGAGATCATAGTAGGTTAAGGTGAGCATTAATTCCATGTCTAATGGCTTTTTAAGAAGAGAAAAAGTTGGACACAGAAATTTACCAATTTAAGACAATGTGAGGATATAGTTACACAGAGGACTATCATGTGAAGACAGAGGTTGAGATTGGGGTGGTAAAAGTACAAAAAAAAAAAAAAAGCCA
>NW_025999943.1:3115474-3145794 GCF_001458135.2 Marmota marmota marmota
AAAAAAAAAAAAAAAAAAAAAAGCCATACCAAGAACTGTTAGCAAAGGCAACATGCAATGAAAGAGGTAATGGCAGATTCTCCCTTGGAATCTCTAGAATTAACAACTTCTTCTGACACCTGGATTTTGTTGTTCTGGTTTCCAGAACTGGGAGATTATATTTTCATTTGTTTTAGTCACGCAGTTTGTGGTAATTTGTTATGGCAATTCTTCAAAAGTAATGCATGATAATTTTGAATATTAAAAGAAAACAATAGTAAACAAGTATTTGAGTACAGAACTAATTAAGCTGAAAAGTTAAAAACACATAACTAAAAATAATTTCATATGATTCAATTGCATATGTGAAATTCACCAGAAAATAAAAGAAACCAGAACATCAACAAATTTTTTTAATTAATTTGAAATCACTAGAAACATACATATATATGATCTGACATGTACATTAAGATATCTAATTATGTAAAAACTTTCTAATATTTAAAATCTAATTATACCTTTCCTAAAAATACCAGATTACAGAATAAATATTATGTATTTCTTAATTTACTAATAATAAATGTATAGCATTTTAGAATTTAGGATACATTTAAGCATTCTGTATTTCAAAACGTATAACTACTCTCTGTCATGTTGGCTTAGGAACCAAATTCCTCAATAAGACTACTAAAGTGCAATAAGTAAAATCAAGAATCAATAAATAGGGTGTTATCAAACTAAAAAGCTTTTTCACTGCAAAGGAAACAATCAAGAATGTGAACAGAGAGACTTTCTGAATGGGAGAAAATTTTTACCACCTCACATCAGATAGAGCATTAATCTCCAGGGTATACAAAGAACTAAAACAAACAAACAAAAATAATTAGTGCAACCCGTCCCCAAAAAAAACCTAATCAATAAATGGGGAGAGAAAATGAACAAGTGCTTCACAGAAGAATAAAATCAAATGGTCAAAAATATATATGAAAAAAATTGTCAACTTCTTTAGCAAGTAGAGAAATGAAATTAAAACTACACTGAGATTCAATCTCATTCCAGTCAGAATGACAATTATCAAGAATACAAGTAACAATAAATGTTGGTGAGGGTGGGGGAGAAATGTACTCTCCTATATTGCTGGTGGGACTGCACATTGGTACAACCACTCTGAAAACCAGTGTGGAGATTCCTCACAAAATTTGGAATGGAACCACCATTTGAACCAGTCACCCCATTCTTCCATCTATACCCAAAGGAGTTAAAATCAGCATACTCCAATGACATAACCACAGCAATGTTTATAGCAGCTCAATTCACAATGGCCAAGCAATGGAACCAACTTAGGTGCCCTTCAACAGATGAATGGATGAAGAAAATGTAGTATATATACACAATGGAATATTACTCAGCCATAAAGAAAAATTAATTTATGGCATTTGCCAGTAAATGGATGTAAGTAGAGAAAATCATGCTAGGTGAAATAAGCCAATCATTAAAAACAAAGACAAAATTTTCTCTCTAATGTGTGGATGCTTGCCCACAACAAGGGAGACTGGGGAGGGGAAGAATAAAATCCTTTGGACAGCAGAATTAATCAAAAATAAATCATCTATTTATTTTATGTTTATTTTGGTTAGTTATAATTTTGTAACAGTATGCCCTTTAAAATAGATGATTTAACCATTCTTATTGATTCAAATAACTTAATTCTTAATTAAAATTTTTTACACAAATTAAACTACATACTCAGATATTTTCTCTTTCTTTGTTGAATTCAGTCAAATACATAATGAATGTGATTTAAGTTTGAAATTTCAAAAATGTGATAACTTTCCCAATATATACATAAATCAAAACCATATACGGTACCTCAAGTATATCTAAAATATTATTTGTAACTCAAAACAATATGATGGATTTTCAAGAAATAAAATGATGAAGAAAACACTGTTTAAGGGCTGTGGTTGTGGCTCAGGGGTAGAGCACTTGCCTAGCACATATGAGGCACTGGGTTCAATCCTCAGCACTACATAAAATTAAATATATAAAATCAAGTTATTGTGTCCATCTACAACCAAAAACAATTAAAAAAGAAAACATTATTTAAATGTTGATTTTTTTGAGGACAACAGGGAAAAATAATGTGTGTGTGTGTGTGTTTTCTCAGAAACATATGGGTGAAAAACAGAAAATCACTATTGCTTCAATTGAACTATTTTTTTTAAATATATTCCTATCCCACATGCTTAGGAATCAGCACAAACTAAAAGATTAAAGTGAAAGAAAAAAAGCATTAAATTAATGTAATTTTGAAGAGTAAATATAATTGCCATATTAGAACCAAACCTAATTTTAAAATAACATTTACTTTATATTCTGATGCAACATAATGCTGAATCCAAGTCTTTCAAAAATACAAGTGTAGCCTTAATCTGTGGAACACAGTAATTAATTGTAAGAGAAACTGTTTTTTCAAGTGAAATGATCTATTCTGTAACAAAAGTCATTTCAGTCTTGCAGAAATAAGTCTTTATTGTGTATCCAATTGATATTTAACCTATTGAAACTTTGACTCCTTCATATGCAATGAATAGGTATTTTTTCTTGGATATCTACTCATTAAAATTAAGATAAAAATGCAAAACACTTACAATGTTATACATTAGGTTACAAATGAGCATTATTAAGCAGTTACATCTTTCAGCTTTTCAAAATCTCAATATATATTCTACACAAATTAGAGATCACACTCCTTAGGTATTTGGTTTTCTAACTACCTTGTATTCTCATAGTTGTATTGCATTTTTGAATCAGAAGTACTTGTTGTTTCTTTACACCCTATCCAAATGCTTTCTCTTTTCACATTTATTTTCATACATAAGCAAATATCATCCCAAATATTAAGCAACACTCTCACTCCCACAGTTTTATTATGTATAATATAACCTCTGATATGTACATTTCAAATATAGTTGCACAGAACAAGGCATTAGTGATAGTTCCACACATGAACACTCATATTTTATGTTTCTGAAGGATTCTTGTCATTTTAAATGAGTATTTTCTTTCCTTCAAATTTACTTTGAGCCTTTTTAGTACAATGTTTTAGTCAAATTTACATTGATGAGACCAATATACCTGACAGGAAAAACTTAAGAGATGGAAAAGTTTATTGCATTTCAGGGTTTCACAGGTTCAGTCCATGGCCAGTTGATCCCATAACTCTGGGAGTGAGTTGAGGCAGAAAAGAACAGTGGAGAAAAGCTGCTCAGTTCACTATAGCCACAAATGTGGGGGCAGGGAGAGACCAGGAACAAAATGTAAATGAAAATGACAGGCCTCAAGTGACATGATTTCTCTAGACACACCTAACAACTCTACAGTCTACCACCCAGTTAGTCCATTCCAGTGTATCAATTCACTAATCAGACTATAGCTCTCATAATCTAATCATTTCACCTCTAAACATTCTTGCATTTTCTCACACAGGACATTTTGGTAGATACCTCATATCTAAATCATGACGTTCTTCCACTGGCCCTTGAAAACTTGTGCTCACCTCATAATGAAAATCACTTAGTCCATTTTCAGGGGTACCCATACTCTTAACAGTTGAACATTGCCCAAAAGACAAAGTCCAAAATCTCATCTGAGACTCAAGGGGAATTCTTGGATATTCTCTCCTAGAAAGCTCAAAAGGAAGTTAAGTATTTTTAATATATAATGGTACAGAGTAAATATTTACATTCCATTAGTGAGAAATGGTGGCATAGAAGAAAGGATGGGACCAAAGCTGGACAAACAAATATAGTAGCTTCTTGTCTAGCACCTGGGGCACCTGTCACTGTGACATTCCCTACAAAGGGCTTGTGTTTCCAAAACTATGACCTCTGTGGTTTCATCCCACATTACCTTTCTCTTTGGTTTTATGTGGCTTGATTCCTTTAGCTTTCAGCAACAGATATTCCACATTACTGTCAGGTATAAATAATGGGGCTCTCCACAACAGTTGTAGTTTCCTTCTTACGTCTTCAGGCACAGCCCACTTGGGGGTTGCTTTCCAGGATTCCAATCCTGCCATACTTTGCCTGTCTCAAAGGCCTTCCTTGAAATCTCAGTGGTAACCTTCATGACCCCTTATCTCTAGAATCCTTCCTTCCTGAAGAACTAGCACCTAGTGGATGATGCCAAGGACTACCACAATCCCATTCAGTAGCCAAGCCTCCTGGGACCATGGCTTCATTTGCCTCTGAGAGCCTGAAAACTGAGTACAATGAAACAAATTCCTCATGTTCTACTCCCTACCCCTGTGAAAGCAAAGTACTCCACTAGTCTTAAAGGAATTTTTACTTTATGCTGCTGCAAAAATCAAAGCCATATATTATGGATGTGGTCTTGCCGAGTCCTGACATGCCATTAAGCTATCTTTCCTATTTTCTTAGTGTAAATAAATTATCATCTCTTTCATATTTCGAATCACTTCAATAACCACACCTTCCTGAACTTACTGAAAGTTTTTTTTTTTTTTCCCCTCTGCTTTATACTCCTTATTTTCAGAGTGAACTTGGCTCAAACCCAAGAACAATAACCATTCCACTGGCTGAATGTTGTGCTGTCTGAAAATTTCCTTCACCAGATTATTTAGTTTATCGCATTTAAATTTATCCTCACAGAAAATCTCAGGACATGGGTCAAATATACGCAAATTCTTCACCAGGATATAACATGAATAGCCTCTAGTTCAATTTCTAGTAGAGTTCTTCCCCTCTGAAACCTCATGGGCCCAATCTTTGCTGTCTGGTCCTTTTAGCATTCTAAACTTCTGAGCTCCCATCAGGATTACCAATTAAACTCTGATTAAAAAAGGTTTTAATAAAACCTCCTCCATCCTGCATCTCCAAAATTTTCTAAATTATTCCCTCAAACCCATTTCAAGTGTTTCTGAATCACATGGTCTGGTTGGTCACAGCAATGACCCTAGTCCCAGTCACAATTTCTGTTTTAGCTGACTTTGTTTAGGTGTGACAACATTTTGGTTTAGATATTAAATATTTCCCAAAAGCTCATTAATGAAATAATCAAGAAAGCTTAAAGGTGAAATTATTGGATTATGAGAATCTTATCAGTAAATTAATCCCCTGATAGGGATTAATTGAGTGGTAGCTAAAGGCAGTTAGATGTGGCTAGAGGAGATTGGTCACTGGGGATATGTCTTTCAGATATATATTTGTCCCTGGCCACTGAAATCTCTCTCTGTTCTCCTAGTGCACTGTCCTGAGCCACTTTCCTGTGCTGTATTATTCCACCATGATGTTCTGCCTCACCTTGGGCTCTGAGGATTGCAGTCAGCTATCTGAAACCATGAGTGACAAATAAAATTTTCCTCTGAAATTTTTCTTGTCGGGTTTTATGGTCACAGCAGGGAAAAAAATTGAGAAAAACAGTCCAATACACTTGACAAAAATGACTTAGAGGAGGAAATGTTAATTCTGTCTCACAGTTCCATAAATTCAATCTATGCTTGGCCAACTCCATAGCTTTTGGCCCAAGTTGAAGCAGAACATCATGGGAGAGGGTATGGGGGAGGAAACCTGCTCAGTTCACAATAGCCAAAGGTACACACCCAGTAATCTATTTCCTCCAGCAACATCATGCCTTTTTATACTCAGCACCCAGTTGATCTATTCCATTGGCTCAATCCACTCATTAGGGAACAAATCTCATAATCTAATGGTTTCACCTTTGAACATTCTTGCATTGTCATACATAAACTTTTGGGGATACAATGTATCTAAACCATAATACATATAATATAGTTTGCAACTAACCAAGAAAAAAACAAAAACACAAGGAATTCAACATCTCCCAATCATTTCAGTTTTAAATGTATTGTAGTTGAATTCTTATCACCATGTGATGAAATATTAGCATTCTTTATTTTGGAAATAGGGATTACATTTTGTGCAATTTTTATGTTCTATCATGATTTTTTTATGTTTTTGCATAAAACAATTACTGCTTCATTAATAGTTCACCAATATATTTCTGCTTCAACTTTGAAATCTTTCGAGCCCTAATTTCCCACAACAGGAATTTCAAAATCTCTTTTATTTGCAAAGTCCAACTATAAATTTAAATAAAAATAGAAAATAATTTGAGGGGAAAACCCTTATCCCATTTAATCTGCTTGAACTCTAATAATTCATTTATCAGATAATTTTCACAAAACTTTACACTGAGTCAAAAAGTATAGTAACTCTTTTAGAGTGATCAAAATTCACTGTACATTTGAGGTCTATTTTTATCATCCGTTAAAAGGTTATTAGAGTAATCATTCCTATGGTCAAGTTAGTTTCTGCTCAGCAAATAGAATTATTCTTGCAATACTTTTAGACACTAAAATTCTGTTTAATTTCTAGGAAACTTAAGTTCATTTAGCTATTGTTACAAATCCTTGAGCTTAAATACACCTAATTAAATTTATGCTAATGTAGCTTAATTCGGGTAATTGCACTCATGCCGTCCCTGATGGTTTACTATTGCCATCTGGCCCCTTATATCTCTAGATCCTATTATTCCCAAGATATCAGGCTACTTATGTCTAGTGTATTATAGTCTAGACTGAGTATAATGTGGCATACAGAGCACTTTGAGAATTAGGGACACACCCTGAAAAAAAAAAGTCACGCTTAATGTTTGATAAAGAAAGGCCTTATTAGAAGATATGCTTGGAAAATGCTGAGCAATGTTCATATAATAGATTGATTTAAATATTTTGAAGTTCCTAACTCCTATAACTCCATTGTTTTCAATATAAAAGAAAATTTCAAAAATGTCATGCTATTAATTACTGCTATATTTGAATCTGGCTTTGAATAGCACTTTTAATAGACTATTAGACCCCTGTTAATTAAATCAAAATTTTAATCTCAAATTCTGAGTCCCCTTTTTAAAATACATTTGTCTAAATCAAGTCTTTATGAAGTTTAATTTGGGGTATCTCACTATAATCATTTCCGAAAATGCCTTCAAGTTTTAATTCTTTGAATGTCAAGGCAATTTTCTCAAGGTTCAGGACTTGAACTTCTCTATCAAAGCTCTATTGTGTTTTACTTTCATTAGGGACTTGTCAACAATGAAAGTTACATCTAACAGTAATTGGCCCCAGTTTGGGAGGAAACTGTCACATGTAGCAACTGAAATGCTTGTAGGCAGAGATCATGTCCCTGGGTAGGGGTAGAAGACAAAGGAAATTCAGAAAAAATCTTGAACTACAATGTTCCTAAACTCATCCAAGTCTTCAGTTATCATCCCTTTTCTTAGGGTCACATTTCTGTAGCAAGCAGTATAATGTAAGTATTTAAGGGAAAAATGTCTAGAGTGATAGTAAGTTTAATTCCTACTGAAATTCTGCAAGTTTTATAGACTTGCTTCTAACCCTAATCCTTATTATTATAGAAAGTGAGGGGCCCCTTCAAATCTTCTGCTTCAACACATATTCTTAATTGTATATTGATAGCCCTTATTTTTTTGTTTTGTTTTGTTTTTCTGTCCTTTTTCTGTAGAACTATGAGAAGAAATCAGGTGATTTTACTGCCTTTATAATAACTCTTGTTGCCATAGTAACTAAATACCACAAGCACTTGTTCTCTTATTATTATGCTCCTACCTATAATTCATCCCATGTCACTGCTTGTGACAATATGAGCAATTGTGAGATGCCTTCCTCATGCCATTGCCCAATTTTCTGCTGAGAAACAGATTTGCCTTAAATATTTCAGGGATCCAAAACAAAAATCCCATTTTGAGTTCATTTCCTGGAATATACTTAATATCAGTTATTATATCAATTACAATAATAACTGGGTAAATATAGTACAATCAAATTGGGATGACTATTAAATTATAAAAGTATAGGTGGGGTAAAAGTAACCACAAAGATTAGTGTGGCAATGTAGAATTAGACAAAATGGACTATCACTTCCTTCAAGTCTGAAGAAACAAAGGGAAGGTGAGCTTACTAGAATTCAGAATAGGTCAGTAAAATTGAGAATGTTTTCTTGAAAGAGTGATCTTCTGCCAAAGGAATATAATGAATCCCTATAAGCTATACTTCAGATACTTGGTAAATGAAAAAAAGACACAGGGTGCAGAATCCACTGATACAATTAAGCATAGTGATCTCTTCTTGAGGAGAAAACAAGATGGACAAAGGTGAACAACACATAAGAAAAGATAGAAAGTATTTAGCATGCATTTATAAAACTTTTGTGAAAATAAATATACCCAGAGTTTTCTGTAGAATGATGAATCTCCTAGGAGAAAATCTGGAGAGCAAGAGTTAATGTTACTTGAAATAAGAATAAATAATCAGTATTTTTTAAATAATTCATATGGATATTATTGCAAATATATATGCACATACACATACAAATACAATTACACTATTGCACACACACATGAGCACAAGAGTATGTGTATGTGTGTCTACATGTATGTGTATACATATGTATACACCCACACATATGACCTTGACATATATATATATATATACACATACACACACGTGAATGAATATATGTGTATTACCAAAAATGAAGTTATGAACATACAACTATGTATACATATGGCACTTGAGGTCAAGAGATACTCTTGGCCATGATGGCATGTTAATGACTACAGTAACTATCACCAATTCTGCCCACATTAGCATATTTTCACAGGTACCTACATTGTTTTGAAGTATGAGATAATCTGATATCAAAACAGCTCGATGTACGTTTTCAGCTGTGGCAGCTCACATGAAGAAAATATATGAACAAATAAGTAGGCAGAGACAATTCAGGTAGTTGAGAAGATATCACATACTTATGGGTAAAATTTCTACTCAAAAAATACAAACACATTACAGACACAATATCTAATAAATAAGTAAATATTTACATTAATTATTTTAAAATTTCCCATGTTTATACTTAAGAAAAAATATGGTACTTTGGTATATTAATTTTTTATGTATCAAGATATCTAATTAATTTTATATATCTAGATATCTATATCCATTTATATGTATATCTATCTATCTATCTATCTATATAGATATATAGATTAGGTAGATAAATATATATATATATATATATATATATATATATGTGTGTGTGTGTGTGTGTGTGTACAACAGATACACATGTATTAATTTTTTCAAGATATGGCATGGTATGATATGTTCATCAAATAGCTTACTTCATCTTCTAGCAATAGCTAAGGTTTACTTTCATTGTTGTGCTAATCAACTTTTCATCACTATAATAAAAAATAGAAGACAATCAAATTATAAATAGAAAAGGTACATTTTAGCTCCTATTTTGGGAGTTTTCAGCTCATGATTGGTTAGTTCTGTTGGGGCCTGGGCAAAGTAGCATACCATGGGGAAAGCACCATGTAGTTCAGCAACACAACTAACCTCATGGCGGGGAAATAATGAAGAGAAGGAAGAAAAGACCAGGGTTACACAATCACCATTGAGGGCATTTCCTCAATGACCTAAAGAAAGACCTAAAGAACTAGACACTACCTCTTAAAGTTAGCAGCTGATAGTGCCAAGCTGAGACTAAGTAAGCCTTTACATTGTGGGCCTTTGAGAGACATTGACAATATAAACAATAGCACATGCTTAATTTACTTAGTATAAATTATCATGATCAATATACCTCAGATACATACATTTGTTTCCAGGCTAGATTAATACCTTAAACTAAATTACTAAGACTTGAGGCTAAGTCATAAAACTGATATATTATAAAAATAATCCCAAAATGGCACACTATGAGATGCTTACAATTTACTTCAAAAATATTGCCTCCAAAAATATTATTGTTTTTGATTTTTTTAACAGTAAACTCTTTAAGTACAAACCTTGAATATGCAAATGATGTTCCAAGGACAAGTATAACATGATTGATAAAACTCTGATTGATTAAATGTATTTTTACAATATAAGCTGGCATAAAAAATTCTCTATTATTACAACAGCAACAATAATGTACACATAATAATGGTTTATGGGTAAATATTAACTATTCCAATTCTAGTTCCCAAATAAAAGAGTTCATTTTAAAAGTCTCTTTTTAAAAGTCCATGCTTTGTCTTGTTTCCCACAGGGCTGCTGGTGATTCCAGCCTTAAAATATAAAGTATCTACCTTGAGTGACTGACTCAAATTGTGCTGGCACTGGAAAAAAATAAATCACTGCCTTTATTTTGTAGTAACACAAAAAGACTCACTAACTTCATATATACAAACTCAGCTTGTGTACATAATTATATGAGTTTTGAGAAATATAAGCTCTCAACTAGCTATTTCTAATACAGAACAGATGTTGTACAATATAGTTAAAACCTTACACAAGGTCTCAGAACTGAAGGAAAATTTTAATTTCATCTTTGATATACCAACATATGCCAACATTATATATCTACTAATTACTTCCTGGGTTCTGTCAAAAAGAGGAAATCCCATCTTTGAGCATTTTGGCATGGTCATCTAAAATAATGCTAATTAATATGTAACCAAATGTTTGGTGGTTGTAGGGTACAGGCAGGAAAATGATGAACATAATTGCCTTGCTAAAAGGATCCTAGAGGTGTAGTCTGTGCAAAAATCTTGACAATTCTTAGTATTAAGGGCAACTGCATGCAACCAAATAACATGAAATTAAATCAATAACCTTTTTAAAAAGATTATAAGTTCTCTTTTCCCAACAAAACAGAGAGGAATGTGAATAATGTACATACAAAATGGGGTTCTGTCAATGACAACAAGGACTATGTGTTGGTTCATATCAAATCCAAGAATATTAGACAACCAAACATTTAAACTTCTGTTTCTCTTAATATGCAGCATTCTTTACAGTAATTGAGTCCCTTCACTGATTTTCTGCAAGTCTGAAGTGCTGTTTCTTGTGTCCCTGCTGGCACCTCCACCCTCAGAGATGCTTTTGTTTCTTCTTCTTTGCAGTTTTTATTATTATCTTCAACTTCTGGAGTTTTCTGGGATTGTTTTGAGGATTTCTTTGATGTATATGACTTTTTCTGTTTTGAGGCCCTTTTTTTTTTCATTTTTTTCTTTTTCTTTTTTTTCCATCTTCTACTCTATCACCTTCTTCCTCACTGATTGCATCTGCAGTGTTTCCACCTTCTCTCAGGTTTTGGAGAGCTCTGTTACTGAATTGCCTGGTATTCAGTAAACTTGACTCCTGCGTTATTTTCTCTTTCTCACAATCCTTCATTTAATCCTTTCCCTTTGACTTCCCAAACTTGTCTTTGTATTCCTTATATGGAAAAAGGTCTTTGGGACCTAAAAAATCAGTTTCATGTGTGCCCAAAGCGACAGGATACTTGTTTGCTGGAGACTTCATAGCTTTTTCTGGGACTTCATCCATCCAAGCTGGCCCGTGCCAGTATCTCTTCATTTTGCAAAGACCAGGTCGCCTGGTTTGTACGGAAGGGGCCACAGACTCCCATCCTGAATGCCTCTTCCCAGCTACTCTTTGGTCACTGTGAAGATAATTGTCATTTTTATACTTTGATTTATTTTTTGTCATGAGAAGTCTTTTCAATGTTTTAGCTTCTATCACATGGAAGAAGTTTGTGAGTTTTGTAATATGTAATTTCTTATAATGTTTTTATTATTATTTCAAAGATAATTTTTTTGTGTTTATACTAGTATTTTGGATTTTCTATTTTAACAAAGTTGTATTAAATAACAGTAGACTAATGTTTTCATTCTACATGAAGTGTCAACTTAGCTTTAATGTGGTGGATCTCACTCATTGATTTTAATTATTCACCAAGGGAGCAATATATATTGTATGTATATGAACACTCTCACCAGGTAGTTCAGTATTTAACTAATCCATGTCAATAGCTGGCATATATACATTAGGATATGAACAAAAATACAGCCACAGCAATACTGAAATTTCGGTTTTTTAGACCTCAGTTCCTCTGGCTTTTGCTTTCAAAATCAAGTGGGAAGAATTACATTTTAATTAATGTTCACTCTTTTAATTAATTTATTGATTTCCAAGGTGCTTCCATTATATTACTGAAATTTTTAGTGTCCCACCCTGTATCCTCAATATAGTATATCTAATTAAATGGCATCAAGAAAGTGCTAAATAAGCACTTAAAATTCAGCCTCTAGACTGTAATAACTTAATAGTACAAATAACTACTTGATCACTTACCTGTGAGAAGCACCATACTAGTTTATATATATATATATATATATATATGTAATATTGCTTTCAGTGCTTATAATAATCTATTTTGAGGTGAGCAAATTGAGAGCTTAAAAAGTGGTATAATTTAGTCTAAATATTACTGTCATAATAGAAAAATGGAAATTAGACTTCTCTTATCCATCATGCATGTTTTTAAGTTAGCCAAAAGTATATATGCACATATATTAATAACTGTTTGGGTTTTTTTTTTTGTATCCCAGGAGATTATATAGTACATGAAAGGACAAAGGTTGTACTTTGACTACTTTATTCAGAGAAACTTGAACAGCACTTGGAATATGTTACAGTATTTTTGAATCACACGTATACTATTTACTAAATTTTACTCTGAATTCACATTGTGGAATTGTGTGGATATAATACATAAATTCAAAGTTGTATTCTGAAAAATGGGCTTGAACATGTTTGAACATATATGTTTGTGTGCATGTGCACATGTGTGCAAATGATACACAGCTACATTCTGAATTCCTGAGTTGAAACTACAACTTCTTCACTGTCTTTGTTGTTGTTGTGGTTTTATTTGTGGTTGTTTTTATTTTCTTTTTTCTTTTATAGTGCTGGCAATCAAACCCAGGGCCTCCAACATTCAAGGCAAATACTTTACCACTGAACTATGTTCCCCAGCCCCATCACCTTTTAATAGTTTTATCTTGGTTGAAATACACTGATTCTCTTTTGGCTAAGAACACAACACTTTTGGCTAACTTAAGTACATGTAGGATGAATAAGAGAAGAATGACTTCCATTTTTCTATAGGGACAATAATATTTAGAGTAATTTTTTCCACTTTTTTAAGCCTCAATTTCCTCACTTCAAAATAGGTCATTATAAGCACTGAAAACAATAATCCATAAAATATATATTCTCAGCCTAAACCAAATAATAAAAATAATAAAGCATTTAAGAAGGTAGTTGAAAATAATGGGATAATAGAAAAGAAAGTGTTTTTTTAATGAAAATTAATCTATAACTGTTTGCTCTGATTATTACAATATCTCTGTTGTTTAAAAATTTATAAAAATTGTGGTGGCAGGAGATACATTAGTTAGGAACAAAAAAGCTTTTGAAAAGGGAATGGGAAGAGACTGTTCTGTAAGGAGTTTTCATCAGGGCTAGAGGAAAGCATCTGTCTAATATTCTGAAAAGTCAAACAGCCTGGCAGAGAATAGCAAAATGAATGAGTTTGCTAATGAGCACTAATTAACCTGTTTGGGTGGAAAATTTGGTTTAATTTGGTGGATCTACCACATGCTGATATCAGACTGAATTTTTATACTAAGTATGACTCTTAGTAATTTACTTGATCAAAGTTTGAATCTGTAAGCATTTATTTGATCATATGTATACAGATTTAATAATTAGCTACAACCCTAAAAATCAAGGAAAATATTTTATTATTGCTGTTTTTATTGTAAATACACATCTTAAAGGAGTTTTTATTTTTTATTTGATACTGAAAATGCAATTTGAATAATTCAAGGAAAATGACTGTTGTTGGTAATTTCATCCTGACAAAAATAAATTGTATTAGCAGTTTAACACTTGCTTTGGAATGTTTTATAGATGATAAACATTTTTGATGTGGAATAGATACTTACTTTGCTTTCTGGCTTTCAAAATACAAATGTATTCTGAGTGAAAAAACTTAAATAACCAATAATTCACTATTTTTTACTTAGAATGTAAATTAAGAGATTCTCTATATAAGCACTTTCTGTAGTTATTAAGAGTCTTCCTTAATTTTCTCTCAGTTTTCATCAAAATACACATATTTCTTTAAACCAAGCAAATAACCATAGTTAAAAAGTTTTAACTTGATTAATGTGATATTCACACATATTATATTTGCACAAATATCATCCTACAACTTACAGGAAAAAAAGTAGTTTTTATTTTTAAAATATATTATAATTTCTGTTTAAATACTTTTTTCTGAAAGCATGGTTATTATTCAGTCTCTATGTATAGGGCTTTAATATCTGTGACAATCCCTTGGGATTATGAAACTGTTGTTAGGGACATAACTAGTCTGCATTAATAATGCCACAAGGTATTCATATGATCTTATTCTTTGATTGTAGAAGATTTTTTTTTCCTATTTGAATACAAGTACAGTGAATAGAAAACATTCTGTAGCCTGTATGTCAAACTGCGACAAAAGTAACTATGGCATGATTGAAAGTTTTATTTTGCACAAAGCCGTATTTTTGTTTTGTTTTGTTTTTTTCTTTTCATCTTGATGTCTTCCCATGATGGTATAGGGGAATTTTGTTTCAGAGCTCCTTCATTTGTGATATTTTCAGATTTACATTCTTAAAATATCATATTATCTGTATCAAAGAACTTATTGAATTTGGGAAAAAGAGTTAATGCAGAGAAACTTGCTAAAATGATCTGTTAGAAACACTGTTGCCTGGTACTAATAGAGGAAAACAGAAACCTCTTTTCTTCTTTCTTTCTTCCTGTCTCTCCTGCCTCCATCCCTTCCTCCTTTCTTCCCTCTCCTACCTTCCATGTCTTCAAATTTGACTTTTACAAAATAGATTTAGTTAAAATGATATTCAATCTTGCCTCCCAACTTTTACTCTAAGTTGGAAGAAATTCCTGGGTCTTTGAGAAGATAAAATTTTCAGATTAAAAAAAAAATTAAGATGGTATGGATATTTCTGAATCCAAGATTTATGCTGTCTCTATCCTGCTCTCTGGTTTACGTTCCTAATAAGCTTAAAAAAAAAGAAAAAAAAACATGAAATTTGTGTGTGTTGGGAGGAAAGATCTATCTGTGAAGTAGAGGGAGGGGATTAAAGGGTAGGGAAAAGGGACTTGATAAGGAAAAAATAATGGAATGAATCACCAAACTATTCATGTTTACATTCTCTACAATGTTTTATGCTCCACCTTACTTCCCTTCTTTCAGACTAAGAATTTAATTAACCATTTACCAAAAGAGTTCAATAATTCATGTGATCAATCTCTTCCTATAAATGAGTATGGGGACTCCACACAGAGAAGATTGCTCATGGTAAGAGGAAGTATTTAAACAAGTGGCTCTTTTGTGAGCTGAAATTCCTTTTCATTCAGTCGCTCTTTTTTCCTTACTTTCTATATTTCAAATTTGGTTGCAAACATTTTGACTTATACATTTCCTTCACTTTGAACTTTTTAAAATGGGATTTTATGTTTTACTAATTGGCTTCAAGTAATTTAATTCTTTTATATATATTGATACTTAGTTTTTAATTTTTCCGGTGTTCTCTCACCTAATATATGAGTTATTTGAGTTCTGGTTTAAATTGTTTTTCAGGTCTGATATTTTTCTTTTGCTGACTGACTGTTTTTAGCTGTTTTGAAATAGTAGGATATAACTTTATCTCATTAATGGAAACACCTCTCTGACTTAAATCTTAAGTGGGATGCCCTTCTGTGTTGTATTCTTTGTCGTGTTTTATTAATAAACACGAGATTTTACTACAATAATATTTTAATGTCTATTTTTATGTAAAATTAGTTTTATGGAATGTGAAAAATGAAGCAGGGTTCAAAATTATTTCAGTTCTGCCCTACTACCTGCGGGGATTTCCTGACTTTATTTTGGTCTAGAGCCTTCTCTTTTCTCCATTTCAGTTGTCACTCTCCTATTCAATTTGATCGGACAACCAAAGGCTTGTTTGCCAATGTTTCTTCCTGTCTTAGAGTGAATCAATTACAGAGAAGGGTGAGTAGCCCTGAGGACTAGATATTTCAGCCTATCAGCTCATCTTGCTGTAGGATCTTACAGTCACCCCTTATTGCAGAAGCTTGCTGCGTCTAACAACTAAACCGGTCAGGGTCCCTCCAAGTGAATTTGGGGACTACATACAGACACAGACACAGAAAGTACCTGTTTTGGGGGGTTCAGTGACTCTTCCTCAGCCACAGCTCCCACAAGGGGGCAAGGCAAGCAAGAAAGAAAGCGAGGAGCACCTGCTGAACCCTTTTATTGGGAGAAGCCATTCAGATGAGGCAAGGGAGCAGGTTTTAGGGGGTTGAGTCTAGCTTCCTGATGGCTTGCTCTCAGCAGTTTGACTGACATCTAGGAAGGCCACGCCCTTCTCATGTGCTGTGTGAGGATTATAGGCAGAGCAAGAGAAAAGATGTGCTCCTTGCCTGCCCAAACATAGAGGCAATGTATGTTCAGTCCACTTTGTGTGCTCAATGCTTATAGTTCTCAAACACAGCTCATGGCTGACTTGCCACATCTCCATACTCTCATTGCTCAAAGCTAAGGGGCACTCGGTTCCTAAGTGGCAGCTTCGGACAGAAGCCAAAATGCACTTTTATGTTCCTGTTCTTCTTCAAGATGTTCATACATATCTGTTGCTTATTTTGAATTGCGTTTTTAGGTGTCAAGTACATTTTTCTTCTGCAAAAACATTACAAACAGTACATCTACATAATTTGTGAGACTTAGTTCAAAACTGAAAATGTGGGACTCCTTATTCCAAAATAATTAAGAATTTGAATATAAGAGTAGAGCATTAAACCAACTCTGAGACTCTTCCAAGTAAAAGGTGAAATTTCTGGCTGACATCGTGTATGTATATCTTGGACCTGTTGATGATTGGACTTCTCTCACTGTTATTTTGTTTTTTCCTAGGGAAATCTTTCAGTTCTAGTTTTGCTGATAGGATTTAGTTTTGCTGTGGTGTGAGTCTTTCTTAAAAGTTATCATGCATTGAAATACCACACTTTTGTCACTGTACCATCATCTCAAATACATTTTAAACAAACAAACAAATAAATAAAACAGCAAAAACATAAAAAATACCCCACTGAAAGAGTTGAGTTTTAAAGTCCCCTTTAGTTAAAAAATAAATTTATCTATTGAATTAAAATCATCATATTTGAAAGTTGCTTTGTACATAATAAAGTTTTCATTTTATTTTATTTTAAAAAAGTATAACTACACTTTCATAAGTTGTTATTGCATGTAATAATGAAAATAGTTTACCATAACATACTATGAATCTTTGCAACTGCACTTCCATACTTCAAATCTTCAGTTTATTATTTAATACAAAACATAAAATTATAACAGCATAGTAAAATAGAAGGCTATTTCTTGCAAACATAATGGTTGAATGCAGCACTGTAGCTCAGCAGTTTCAAGGGCTATATTTCATGGAAACCTGAGGACTGAAGGCTGATATATCACAAGATTATCCTAATAGGCTATCAAGCTAGAACAGAGCAAAGATGAAAAATTGAGTACAATATCTTATGTCTCATCATTTAGTTACACTCATTGTTTCCCCTATATTCCATTAGTCAGAAATCAGTCAGATGGTCAAAACCAAGATAATTTGGAAAATGTTGTCCAATAGCATACCCAAGAAGGAAAGCATATAGATTTAAGGAAGAGTGAATATGTTATTTTCTCAGGGCTACCAAAACAAATTGTCACAAACCAAGTGACTTAAAAAACATAAATTTATTCTCTCACAGTTCCAAGGCTTTAAATTTGAAATCCAGGGGTCACTGTATTACACTCTTTCTATCTACTTTAGAGAAAAAATCCACCCATCACTATTTTGACTTCTGATAATTGCTGTTGATCCTTGACATTCCTTGGTTTGTGACAGTGTAACTCCATGCTATGCCTCTGTCTTTGCATGGTCTTGTGTGTGAAACTCTCTATGTCCCTTTGTTTCCTAATATCTTTTTCCTTATGAGAACACTGACCACTGGAATCAGGACCCACCCTAATCTGATACTTTTATCTTGATTTTATCTGAAAAGTCCCCATTTCCAAATGAAGTGGCATTCACAGGTACAAAGGATATTCAATCTTTTCTTTTTGGGGGAAACTCAATTCAGCCCATACCACTCCAATCATCTCTGCCCCATAAAGTTGTGACCTCAGCTTTCTTATGGGTAAAGTAAATTCTCTTCAATTTGAAAAGAGACACCAAAGATTTTATTTGACCAATAGCATAAAGCTATTTTTAGTTTTATCTGGGCCCAATGGTGCCTGCCTCTAATCCCAGTGTATGGAAGACTGAGACAGAAGGATCACAAATTCAAGACCAATCTCTGCGAATTAGCAAGGTCCTGGCTCAAAAGTAACAGAATAAAAAGTGATGGTATGTAGTTTAGTGGTATAACAACTTTAAATTCAATCCCTAGTACAGGGTTAAAAAAAAAAAAAGATTCCCTAAGACCTTAGTTGTGAATGTTCTCTTCAGTTTAAAAGAGTTCAATTTAAATTTCTATAAAGATCACATTGTCACATTTGCAATGTAATGATATCTAGAAAGAATGTGATAAGTCCTTTTTCTTGTCCATTAATATCCTGCCAAGAGAATATGAATACTTCCAAAGTTGAAAATTAAAAAATAAATCAATAGTAGCAGTATATTTTTCTGCTGAAAAAAATAATGATAAAACCAAATTACATCTTGAAGTCTAGCATCATACTTCTGAGTTGAATACTTAGAAAAAAGAAATTATTATTGAAATTTCTCCTAGACGAGGACTAAGATTTAAGCTACCTATTTGAAGAACAAAATTACTGAAAATGATTCCATTTGTCAGCTGTTCACCAGGTAATGACTTTTCCTTTTCTAGGAATGAACCCTTAATAATATGACACCATATTATAGTATAAACTTTTTTTTTTACTTACCATCCAAATAACTAGATTAACCTTTGACTTTACTTCCCAACTGAAATGATCCTTTTTTTGTTTTTTTGCTAGCCACATGATAGTATTCCAATGAAGAATAAACAATCAACTTTTTACATGATATGCAAGTGGCCCACAAAGTAACATTTAAAGAAATAAAATTCTCAAACATTACTTTTTGTATATTTCATGCATTACATATCTTAGAATTGTTATGTCAAAAAACAGGTTATGTCAAAGGCTTCTGGCTCTTTTACTTTTCCATAAATAAATCTCTTAATTTCCAAAACAAATTCCCAACTATCTTGAATTGAAGTGCATCATACCTGCTGGAGTACAAAGAACATGTTGGTACTCATTGTCATGTTTAAAATGTTATAATATTAATTTTCTGGGTAAATACTTTGACTTATTTTAATGTGTTTTCCAGGTTTTTGCTTTCAAAAATCCTAAGGTAGTATATAATTATGTGGTAAACTGATGGAAAATTTAAAAAATCATAGATCACTGTATGACTGCTTAGAATTTGAAAGATGTTTGAAGTTACAATCATCACTGTTGTAAAAACAAATCCTCCATTCTTATGATCTTGTTTATTCGAGCAAAGGTTTTCAGCATTTATATGTATTAAGACTGAAAAAAGAATTAATGTTATATTGAAAATTGTTTAATTCTAAAATTTTAAGACTAATAGTATCTACAGTGTATAAAATACACAAATAAATGAGAATTCCATGTAGTGAGGGTGTGGGTTGCAAATGAGAAACACAAGTGTTTGTTTTGGTTATGGGTAGAGGTGTTGAATTGCCAGTCCACACTAATACAGCTTGGTCGAGATGTGCCATTTTTAAAATTGATATATGTTTAAAATAAATGGGCATCAGTGAAAATGATGAAGTAATAAGCTCTACCCCTTTATAAAAAGAATGAAAGAACTGGCAAAAAAAGAAAGAAAGAAAGAGAGAGAGAGAAAGAAAGAAAGAAAGAAAGAAAGAAAGAAAGAAAGAAAGAAAGAAAGAAAGAAAGACACCAACAAAATTCATGATATTTCAACTTACCATAGTGCCATTTTCAAATCAGTGGTAGCTCTGGAAATACCAGTCAACATTTTCAGCAACAGTGCCAGAGAGAACATAATGGACGTCATTTTCAAAGAATTGTGATTTTTGTTTTGACCTATAGGGAGCCTCCCTAGAAGGCTGACTTAAAAATGAATGTCTTTATCTTGTCTAAATGGAATGTGCCCAGTGCTAAAATGACTAACCAGGGATGGTTTAAGAAACATAAGCAAAAGTTGTAGTCAATTCTTTCTGATACAAAAGACTTCAGTTGGAGCAAATAATACATTAAAAGTTTGGAAGAAAAGGCAGAGGAATAAGATGTTTTGGGGAATGAGTATTTTTAAAAGATGTAACATATTAACAGGAATTTATAGGATCAGATGTCGCGACCCCTCGCCGGCAAGGGAAAACACGACACAGGATTCTTCTTTCAGCAGTTTATTCAGGCCTTGAGTCATGTATCATCTTCTAGCGCCCGCGCCCGACACACCCAAACACAGCTTAATAAAGCCCCCCGCATCCCAATCCTAAGCCGCCACGTGGCTCTCTCTCATAGGGTGGTAAGGGATTGCGCGCCAACTCTCCATAAAAGGAGTTGTTTATCACAGGCCACAGTGGAAGCCGGCGCCATCTTCTAATGGCGGCCACGGTCTATAAGAATGGCTTACCACAATCAGACACAAACCTAAGAACTGGAAATTCAGGACATTTATTTGATGTAATAATACCGTTATAGAATTACATATGATAATGGGTGCATAAGTTTGTGACTACACTTAAAAACACTGAATTTTATATTTAAAAATCTTTAAAATTATAGATTTATATCATATAAATTTTTATACAAAATTAATAATCATACCTACCTTAATTATATCCAAAGTCTTTGTGGGATGTTTATGTGAATAAATAAATAAATAAATAAATAAATAAATAAATAATAACAGAATCATTAGTATCCAAAATAATATTTCGAACCATTGCAGAAAAAATAAATATCTTACTTTCATAAGATATTTGCAGTAGGCACCATTCTTTTTTTCCCATAATTTTGTTCCTTCCTTAATTTAAGGCAATGTATGGAAAAGTAGAAGGCACTTGATGCAATCAGATTTGCAAACATTGAAAAGAAAATTTCAGGAAATTTTTATGTACCGGGATGCATTTTAGAACATTGGGATGTATTAATGAACAGATTTATATCTTGTCCTCAATGATCTTATATTTTTAATTCAGAAAGAAAACCAATAGCTGATAATAATATAAAGGAATAAACATCTATTACATAGCATGGAATAAGTATCTAATTGCTACCCAATGAAAGGAAAACATTAAGGTATATTTTAGGAGACTGAGAAAACTAGGTTGGTAAGGATATGAGGCATAAAAGAATCATGGAATTTTGGAGTTGTTTCTCATGTACTTACTCAGATAAGCCTGCATCATGTCCAGTTCTGATAGTCCTTACATTCCTTATTCCCTGTGCCCTTACTCATAGTCATTGACACAAGTATCTGAGTCTAATAAACCTAGTTTGTACTGTTGATAGCAATACTAATTCTTCTCTGTCTCTCCACACCTAAGCCTTCATCACACTCTCCAGATTATAGGAACTAATCTTCTTTTTTCTTTGGCATTAATACCTTGATCACATACTGAAATTTTGTAAGAAACATCCTAATTATGTCTTTCTGCCTCCAGGCGTCTCGCTTTTCTTTCTTAGTCTGTCTTGTAGTCATAATGAATAAAAAACACAAATGATTTGACTGTCTCTCTCTGTATGGGTTAAAACACCCAGTGGCTCTAAGTTGCTCAGAACACGTTTTAAATAGTTTCACAAGGAACCTGTCGCTTTACTTCATTTCTTGCATCAACCCATTTCAATGTCTTCTTTCTTTATTTATCCATATCACCACTATATCAGATATCGTTTTCCAATCTATATATAACAAAATTTTTCTGTCTCTTGTTTATACTAGGAAATAGATGTTTTCTCTTGCTGAGAATGCCTTTTCGTCTACTTTCCGTAATTATAAGAAAGTTGTGAACCATTTATATGGATGGGTGCAATAAAAATAAATTTTAGTTAAATAAAGTATAAATCAAACATTCATGTAATTCTTCCCTAGTCCGGAAGACAAGCAGAGAAAATCCAGAAGTTACAAGAATTTAGTTCTCTTACATAAGCTTTAAAACTTCTCATAGATAAAACTACTTTGATCTTTTTTAATTATTATTATTTTATTTGCTTTAATTAGTCATACATGACAATAGAATGCATTCATGTACTTTGATATATCATACATAGATGGGATATAATTTCTCATTTTTCTGAGTGTACGGTGCAGAATCATATTGGTCATGTAATCACATATATACATATTGTAATAATGTATGTTTCATTCTACTATCTTTTCTATCCCCTCCCTCATCACTTCTCTCTACTTAATCTAAGGTAACAATATTCTTCTCTAGTGCCCCCCACCTTATTGTGAATTAACATCCATATATTAGAGAAAACATTCAGTCTTTGGTTTTGGGATTGGTTTATTTCGCTTAGCATGACATTCTCCAATTCCATCCATTGACTGGCAAATGCCATAATTTCACTCTTTTTTAAAGCTAAGTAATATTCCATTCAGTATTCCACATTTTATTTTCCATTCATCTATTGAAGGACATCTATGTTGTTTCCATAGTTTAGCCATTGTGAATTGAGCTTCTATAAATATCGATTTGGCTGCATACTGTAGTATGTTGGTTTTAAGTCATTTGGGTATTTAAAGAGTTTAAATACATAGGTAATATCCCTACACAATACAACTGATGATTGCTGATTGTTGAATATTATATAAATTATATTACACTGAATTCATCTTCTTGTAATATGCTATTCTGCACTAATATTTTTTGTGAGATTCATCTGTATTTTTACATGTAGTTGTTCATCATGTTTTTAAATATTTAATCACTGTTAATGGGTCCCAATTTATCTATTTAGCATAATCTTGCTGAACATTTAGGTTGATTCTTTCTTTGCTTGTTATGAAATATCAAGATATCATTTTCTTGGTTAAATAAATCATAGAAACCTGAAGGTATTTACATATAGATTCTATATTTTCTGTATCTAGTAGTGAAATTGCTTATATATACATAGAGGTTCTTGAAAGTTAATAAAGAAATATACTAAAGATTCATATTGAATGAAATATTATTTCTTTTTCTTTCTTTTTTTTCATTTCTATTAGAGTTGTTAGAATCAGTCTGTACTTTTTTAGTCTTGTGTTTGTAATAGTTATACATTGTGTTTAACTGCTGGACATGTAATTCATATACTGTACTAGGAAGCCATTTAAATTATACAACACTATTAAAACATTTAAAAGTTTCTACTAAAATTCTTTAGATTTAAATAGATATGTGCAACCATTACCACAATTTTAGAACTTTTTATTACCTGAAAAACCAATCTCTTCACTTTAAACTATTATTTTCTTATTTTCCCCACACTCCTCAACACATCCTTAAGCAGGTATTAATCTATATTCTATCTTTGCATATTTTCCTATACTGGAAATTTATATGAATGGAATCATATAATATGTGGATTTTTGTTATAAGCTTTTTAAACTGAGAATAATATTTCAAAGTTGTCTAATATTAGAACATATTTAGGATTTAATATTTTTAATGTTCAAATAATATTACATTGTGTTTATATATCATATCACACTTTGTTTATGTATTATCAATTGTTGGGAATTTGTATCACTTCAACCTTTAAAGTGTGAAGAATGCTGCTAATGATATTCATGTATAAGTAAGAACACATGATTTCATTCATCCTGAGTATATATCTACAAGTGAAATAACCACACCAAAAGGTAACTGTGTTTACTAAGTGTCAAATGCTTTTTCCATCTTACATGCACCCTTTTTTCATTTGTACCAACAAGGTATGAGATTTTAACTACTCCAAATTCTTAATAACATCTATTAGTACCTTACTTTTTGATTCTAGCTACCATAGTGGCTTTAAAATGGTAGCTCACTGGAGTTTCAATTTGCATTTACTTCATGAGTAATAATGCTGATCATCTTTTCATGAATTTAATAGGCTGACCATTTGTCTTCCTTGCAGAAATGTCTAATCAGAGCTTTGATTAATTATTTTAGTTGGGTGAGTTATTTTTTATAAGTTAACTTTTTCCTTTATATATTTTAGAGATAATTCCCTCATCAGTTAGATGAATTGCAAATAGTTTATCCCATTCTGTGTATAGTCCTTTATCTTTTTAGATAACGTCCTTTGAAACATAAGCATTTTTAATTTTAATTAAATCCTACTTGCCCATTTTTTTCTTTTCTTCTCCGTTTTATTTTTATATCTAACAATATTATACTTTTTCACTAGAAAAATTTCAAACTATTTTCTATTTCAAAATATTTACTCTTAAAGTGTAAATATTCAGGTATTTTATATTTTAGTACTATTTACAATGAAGTATATTTTATTGATGTGATAAAAGCATATTTCTTTCTTCTGTTTTGTTCTGTGATTGAGTAATGCCCACATGGCTATGATATTAATGATGATCACTTGCACTCCAGGCAGAGTGAATAATGCAGTGGTTGGAAACATCCTCAGATAGTATAATGAGTTTAAGAAGTGTTGGGAGAACTTCTTATCCTGAATCTCATTTTCTTTGTATAAAAATTGGAAATAAGAACATAAATAGCATAATGAAAGACAAAAGCTCAACAGAGGAGATGATAATGGATAGTAACTGCTTGATAAATCAGTATCATCACCATCACCACCACCAACATCACCATAATCTGCTTTCCAGAAATTAATAAAATGTAAATTAATAAAATGTAAATATATTTTTGTCCATTTATTCAGTAAAATTCTTAGTGCTGTCTTTCTTTTAATGAAATAAATCACAAAAATTAATGGCCCAAATTCATGAAATCACAATCTATTTAAAAATTTGATGACAATATTTCTGTAAACTGTTCTATTTAACATTCTGTAATTCTGTTACATACTAACTCAGAAACAATTATCTTTTTAATTTGTGTCAATAATATTATATACTTTGGAATTGGATTTATTTATTTCAGGTAGTGTGCCTCCCTGGGTGCTAGCTTTCTTTACCCTTTCAAGTCTCACTATTATACAGTGGATCTGGAAAGCCCCCAAATGTTCAATTGTTGAAAGCTTGGACCCCAGCTAATGGCATTACTAGGAGTTTCTGAAATCTATAGTAGTAGTGTCTGGTTGGAAGAAGTATGGGATATGCCTTTGAAGGGTTTATTTCTTTCATGGCATACCCCTCCCCTATCTTTCCTGGCTGGCATTTGATAAGCAACTTCTCTGTAGTACATACTCCTCATCATAATGTTTTCCATATCAGGCCTAGAAATGAAGGAACCAAGTAACCATGGATTAAATTATCTGCAAACACGAGCCAACGTGAATCTTTCCTGCTTTAAAAATTTGATTTTCTTGGGCATTTTGTCATAATAGCAGAAAGCTGACTAAAAAAACTATTGAAGATAATCTATGTTAAAATATTGTATTAGTACAGTATACAATGCTAGGTTTAATTTATAATTTCAAGTTATTTGTATTATAATTTTATATCCACTCCCTGACATATTATTCCTATTACTAGAACCTCTCCTTCTTTTCATCTCATGTATCTGTGTTTACCATCACACAAATATCATGTATTTTTTACTCCGCAGTGCAACTTCAACACTGCAGGATGGTAGCTTCAGACTTTCTTCTTTTTATTATTGCTTTAGATTAAATAGTTTTCATATTTATTATGCTTATTTTTGTATCATGATGAGCTGAAGAGCAACATTTTAAAGCTTCTTTTCATCTAAAAAAGTAAAATGAAACAAATCTATTTTTCAATTTAATATAAAAATCAAGCTGGCCACAGTGGCACATGCCTGTAATCCCAGTGACTTGGGAGGCTGAGGCAGGAGGATCAAGAGTTGAATGCCAGCCTCAGCAACAGCGAGGTGCTAAGCAGCTCAATGAGACCCTATCTCTAAATAAAATACAAAATAGGGATGGGGATGTGGTTCAGTGGCTGAGTGCCCCTGAGTTTACTGCCTGGTACCCAAATAATTAAAAAAAAAGAAAGAAAATTGAACTCACACAACTGAATTGGAGTAAGCATAAAGATAATTATATTTAATTTACTAATATTTGGTTTGATATATTTAGTCCCTTGTATAATTAAAGGCATATGAACTCAAATTTCAAGTTTATTTTCTTTATAATAATCTGTAATATTAAATGATTATGAAAGAATGATTTTCTTTAAATAAAAGACACTCATTCTTTCACAGAGCTAATGTCATTAAGCTTGATTTTGTACTATTGGTCATTGCTATAATATTGATTTAATGTCATTAGATTTTATAAAAATTCAATCTAATAAATCTCTACACTATTTTCTTGGAAAACTTATAAATGATGTTATGTCTCATGTCATCCAATGTAAAATATACAATATTTAATTGGAAAAGAGGATTTTTAATCAGTATGTTAAGCACATAGTTCGGAATTACTTTGGAAATTTATGAACACCCATGAAGAATTATCTTTTGTGTACTGGGAAAAGAAAATTTTAGTACTTGTCTTCCTTAAATACTTCTTTTTATGGGACACCACTGCATACCTAATGAATCTCTAAATTAAAAGAAAATAAAAAGTGAAACTTTCATTTGCTATTGAGGATGCAGAACAAAAGAAATAGTTCACTGTCAGAATACGAAATCATATGGATGCTTTAGAAAACAATTGGACAATTTCATACATAGCTAAGCATAATCTTACCTTGTTGGTATGTAGTAATCATCCCTAAGTATTTTCCTAGATGTTTATTAACTGTTTCTACAAAAATATGCAGAAATATTTATTTTTAGTTTATTCACAATTACTCTAATCTGTAAGCAACCAAGACATCTTTCAATAGGTACATTCATCTGAAAACTGTGACTCCAAACAGTGAAATATTATTCAGCAAAAAAAAAAAAGAATGAACTGTGAAGCCATCCAAACACATGTATAAATGCACGCCTGTTTCTAAGTGAAAAAATGATATAAAATGATATATTGTATAATTCTAATCATATAGTATTCTTCAAAAAGGTAGTTTTATAAATATGACAAACTGATTGGTTGCCATTGTTCATGTTGAGTGTGAGTTTGGAAGGGTGTCAGAACAAATAAAAAGCAATAAATTTTTAGGGATCATATGAAATATAACGTTCATTTAACTATTTCAAATGATCCTAGAATGAAATTACATTGTGCATTTTTCAAAAGCCATTAGCACAGAATAAACTATGTTGTATGCAAATTTAATTATTTAGGAGATTAAGGATTCTAGGGTGAATTCACACTGTAATAAAATCATCTATTTTATATATGTATGAAACAACCCCACTGAAGAAGGTGGAGAGTTGCCACCCTATGTAATTGATGACTATAACACTAAAATACAAAGGTGCTCTCTACAAATTAATATATTCTAGTTGATAGTATTGTTGCTATGACAGAAGTGTGATTAATAATTATGATTTTTCTGTACCCGTATAAAACGAACTAAATGGCTTGTGAATATTAAGAGCTGATTTTTTACTTTCTTAGTAAGAGGTTAAAGATTAGTAATGGGTAAGGGAAAATGCATGTGTAATGGACTAGACTTGGGAACATTTGTATGAACTCATGTTTTGCTTGATGTAGAATGGGATGCTTAAATACAGAAATACTTTCAAGTATGTGTACAAATGCACAGAAGTTACTACATACACAAATATGACTTCCCTACCAGAAAAACATTCCTACATATAATGCCAGCTATTAGCGATGAGGACAACCTACGCCCCAGATCTTGGTTTAGAATACCATTCTTAAACAAACAAACAAACAAACAACAAACAAACAAAAAAACCGCAAGTATCTATGGAGAATGGCTGAATCTAAGACGAGGGGAGGAAATCTATAAGATGAGCCTGCAGCATGTTATGTTAGTAGAAGTTAATGAAGTTCTTCACACATATACTCATTCTTTAACATTCTTAGCATCAAAGGTATGTCAAAGAGAGACAGAGTCAACTGAAAGATCTTCTAATGTCCAAAGCTGGTACAATTTGAGTAATAAATTAAGAAAGTTAGTATTGGATTGCAGTTCTAAGTGTAAAGTAGATGTCTATGAATACAACAGATATAAGTAAATGACTGAATACATTTAAAAAAGAAGAGAATATACCAAACTCCTGTGCAAAATTCTAAAGAACTTATCTAGCTTCTCCTCTCTCAAGATGTCCAGTATTGCTCCCTCTTCCTTAATTGTGTGTTGCAACCATAATGATGTATTTCCCAACTGTACAGGGTGGGAAGAAGTATAAAAGAGCAGCTTTACCGTGGAGATTACCACTAAACACTACCTCAGTCATCAGACTTAAAACTTGAAGTTTGTCCTGTTGATACTTAATACTGGTCATATTACATGATGAGAATGACATGTTTCTTCTTAATTATTCCTGTACTCCCAAAGTGCTAAACATAGCATCATCATGAGAAACATGACACACAAATTCCATTTGATGGACATTGTAGTGTTCCTTAAAATTGTCAAAGTAATCAAAACTATGAAATTCTACAAAAATTGTCACAGCTAGAAAAGCCTATGAAGACAATTGAAATGCACACACACACACACACACACACACACACACGCCTGGCCTGTAAAGTCATTATAACTAGTGTTCTTCCTGGAGTAACCTTTTTATTCATTTAAAGTTAGCAGCTGCCTGCACATAAGCTATTATGACAGTATAACATGTAACATAATTTTGAAGAATAAATAAAATTCCTCATAATACATGAATTTTTTGGTTTTATCTGAATTCATGCATTGATTTCCACTGCTTTAATCACTAAGATATTTTAGAATAATATTCTTGCCTAAATATTGTGGAAGTTTAAATTATCTGACCCAGTTTTCACTTTCTATTTAAATTCTACTTTCCAGGGTTTAAAATGCGCCATTTATTTTCATCTCTCATTATTAAATGGAAAAAGGGATACTGAAAAAAGTAATAATAATATATGTCCAACTCCATTTTTTTATCATTTTTTTTGTCACTATCCTTCTGACGAGACACAGAAATAGAAGAGAAGCAGAAGAGGGAAGAAGGAGAGGACACGAAAAGTTTTCCTTTTTCCTGTCTTCCAAATATTACATTCTATTTTTATCTAGTGAATTAATTATTTATGTTTGATATGAAGTAAAATAAGATCTTGACATATATGTTTTGTACATGGAATCATTGAACATATTTTTCCATGTGAAGTTAAAGGGTTAAATGGTGGTACCATATATACATATGTCTTACCTTTAGAGACTGCATTACATTGTTGAACGTGCAAACGAGAAAAAGCAAATAAATCACAAACTTTTAATACCCGATGATAGACAGAATTCTCATGATCATTTGTAGAGAAATGAAGGATATTTTTGTAATGTCTTGCTTTTTTGTACTGAGTTCTTCATGTTCCTGTCACAAATTTAAGAGTTATGAAATCTCATGAATTTAAATGCATGTACAAACACATGATCTCTCCATAGGCAGAAGTAAAGGTCATGCCAAGAAAATATGCCCTTTTTTGATCTATCAAAGGCCAGTAATGACTGTCAAAACTTAATTCACATTATTCTAATTGAATTCTTATATGGTTGATAGCTTCTAGATCATTGAGCATATTTATGTACCTTCGTCAACATTGAAATACAAATTTTATAATAAAAATTTGACCTCTCCATTTATATCTTAATTAAAATTCAAATATATTTTAGAAAATGTGATGGGGAAGATGGCGGCGAGGGGAGTGCATTACCCCCGTGTGCTGCTTCACTGTGTGGGAGTATGACAAGTCAGGAAGGCTAAAGGATATCTTGTTAGGAATTTCCAGCAATAGTGGGGAGCTCCGGAACCTGGAGGAAGGATTTCCATCGCATGAGGATCGGCTACGGGGACTCAAACGCGAGAGGTTTGTCGCACGGAGGGTAACACGGCTTATTCAGCAAATCGCCCCGAGGCTAGAGTCTGCAGCGCGCGCTGGGATAGAGACGCAGGGTTACAGCGCTGCAGTTTCTGCCAGCCGTGCAAGCACCGTATTCAGGGCTGAATTCTGGGTTCGAGACGGGGGAAAGGAAGCGGTCCATCTCGGTTCTCCACACCGGTCAGACCACAGAGGAGGCCAGCAGCCACC